>NC_086378.1:7643425-7946762 GCF_036588685.1 Mytilus trossulus
CCTCAGCCAAGTCCTGAACCAATGTATTTCGCAGGTACAAGAAAATGGATTGCCCTTGAAATCTAAAAACGGACGCTTATGACTTCCATATCCGTCGATGATATTTCGAGGAAAGAAGTTTTCTTTGATTATTTCCAGTTTGTTGTTCTTCAGCAAAAGTTGTTGCTTTATTGTCACATTCACAAATGTTTCGTGGTCCCAGGATGATATGTTATTTGAGGACAAGTCTAATACTTTTAATCGTTTAAAGCATCGGAGTGCATTCGAGGGTATTGACTTAAAGTATGTCCTTGGTAAGAGCAGATGGTCTAGTGTGAAACACAGAGGGTGGAGGAATGCTGTAATATCACTATCTGTCCATTTACTTATATCAACCGAGTCCATTTTCAAATACTTCAGATTCGGGGCATCTTTCAAGAACGCCTTTGAATATTTTGGGCTGATCTCATTATAACTTAGGTTTAAATGCCGTAATGCCGAATTGTTTATACCCGAAAAGACATGTAAATATGATGTTATGTTGCACAAACTGAGACTGTTAAGAACCAATAATTTAGAAAATGTTTCTATTGGTAGAAAATCTATTGGATTGGAGTCTGCAAATAAATCTTCTAAATGTTTGAATATGTGACTGTATTGGTAAAACAGACTAAGATTGGTAAAACGATTGTAACTCAAATCAATTCGGGTCAGCGAAGACGTAATATTACTTGGAAACTTCAATTCAGATAGTTCCGTATATTTTGCTGAAAATACTTTAACTGGAGGAATAACTGTCATATCTATGGAATGAAGTATGTTACGACTTACATCTAATTCAATCAAATTTTGTAAATGTTCAAACATCTCACGTGTTAAAGAGGTTAGATTACAAGCTGCAAGACGAACGAACTTTAATTTTTCGGCAGAAGATGTGTTAAAAAAATTAACCACGTAACGTCCTAATGGTATATCCGAAAGAGCTATGCCGATCAGGTTGGTCGTTCTGAAACATGTTGCCAGCTCCGATATGTTAATTTTTTCATTATTGCTGAAGTCAATAAACTCTAGGGAATGTAGATCATTGAATGTATCAGCATCAACGTGTTCAATTTTACAGGTATTCAGGAATAGCTCTGAGATTGGCAACTTCCGCAAATTTACAAATGTTGTTCGATTTATTTGAGGCAAAATGTTTCCTGAAAACTTTAGTTTCGTATAGTTTTGTATAAGTTTAGGAATATGTTTCAGGTTTTGGTTGCTACAATCGGCCCTATAAGGTATTCGTATTGTTTTGTTGATTAATCTACTGTTACAGTCACACACAGGTTCCAACGGTGGACATTGCCATTGCGTTCCTCTTGCTTCTAATTTTACGCATATTATGCTTAGAATGACAAGAAGAATACACGTCTGCCAACTACGAATCATTTTATTTGATGGTCGTCTTCTCTATTATAACTATTGAAAATGTATCTGTCCTTTGAATGAACTACTCATAATTGATTCTTTTTCCTACCAATATCCTGAAAAAGATAAATGGAAGGGATAATTTTTTTTTTTCTAACACAATTCTATATCAATATTCTCGTAATTGTTATAAAATGCATCAAATAACATAATTAAAACCAAATCTTTGATTCATATCCATTTTTTAGAAATTTACCTGTGACCGTACATGGTCACTTTTGTTTGGAAAACAATCATGTGATGGACAGTTGGTGCATGGTTCTGTTGTGCTGTCCCAGGTTGTTTTGTGAGTTCGTTGTTATTCTGTCGTTAGCATGCCGAAATGTAGTATTTTATTGTTCATGAGTGTATTTCTCTGTCCTGAATGTTCTTGTATTTATTTGTACTGTATTCAAGTCATGTAATATTGTCATTTTAGTGGTATTTTAATATTAAAATAAAAGCGAGAGGTTTGGCAAGCCCCAAAACCAGACTTAACCCCTCCATTTCCTTAAAATGTCTTGTACTAAGTCAGTAAAATAGCAGTGGTTATCTTATAGTTCGTTTCTGTGTGTGTCGTTTACTTTTTGTTGAGCATCGGTGTTTTCTATTACTTCGTTGTTGTCCTCTTATAGTTAATGCGTTTCTCTCGGTATAAGTTTGTTACTCGATTTTATTTTTTTTTAATCGATCTATGACTTTTGAACAGTGGTATACTGCTGTTGCCTTTATTTACAACCATACCAAATAGAATTCTTCGTTCACATGTAGGGATTATTTTTTTGTGTGAATATCCTCTCTATGATGTAATATACTGCATGAATTTCAAGCTATTTTACATGCATATGGTTCATATGTATAGATATGTCTATAAATAATACTTATAGGGTTCGTTTTTTTCTTCTTTTACCTTTAGAATATGATAAAAGTTAATACAGGTATACTCAGGTGGAACGCATTCCCTTCTTTATCTCTGTTAATCTCTGTCTATAAATATGATGATTTAAATGCTTATTTGGGAAGAGCCATGAAGTTGTCATGCCGGCATTGACAATACATGTACAACAAAATAGTAAAATTAGTAAAACTATAAGAGATAAGTATAAATGCATTGATTGATCCGCCACCTTTATTTTTGTAATATTCCTTGATAAGACATCATGGGTTATTTAAACATAATATTTTGACACAATGTATTGCCTAATATTTTCAGTGATACAGCCAGTACGTTGATACTCGAAAATATTAGGCAGTAGAATCAAAGGGAAAATATACGAATTACCGATAACACAGTTTATTCCTATCTGTTTACAATGCATCACACTTTCAGAGCATACAATTCTAGTCGTTCTAGCAGACCGCATAAACATTTATAACGATAAGTCCCAATAGACAAATAAAATGAGTTGAAACAAAACGATTTAAATCTATAGAGATACATACACTTAATGCAAAGCCTGCGTGTGCGACACTTGCATACCTGGAGTCTTTTGTTTCTGTCTGTAGGGAAATTGGACACTATCATCCTTCTTTTATAATAGCGTTATATTTGCTTATTGGCATTCCTTATTTTGTCAAAAAAAATTATACTTAGTTATTACATATATAGATACCATGGATACAGGAAGATGTGGTATGAGTGCCATGGAATGTCAAATTATATAGGTCAAGGTATGGCATTCAACACGGAGCCTTAGCTCACACCGAACAGCAAGCTATAAAGGGCCCCAAAATTAGTCATGTATATATATACATATATATTTTTAAATTTACTTACAAACAAGATGGTGAAAATCCATGACAAGGAAGTAATTGAAACTATTTTTAAATCATGGAAAATACGCATCATTGTCCTGTGACTGACTATATCTATAGAAAGATATAAACAGAGAGCACTTATGATACAGTTATGATTGATTAGAAGACTTTTCGTGGCATAGTTGTAAGGAAATCGTATATCTAGTGATAACTGTATTATCAATACGAACACATTGTTAAACAACATGATTTCACTTTAATAATGTGGAACATTAACATTGGCCTTTCAAACGGCGTTGTTTTTTATATATTTTATATAAAAAGGACAACATTGCATTAAAAAACTTCAAACGTTCAATATATAAAAAAGAAGATGTGGTATAATTGCCAATGAGACCAAATGACACAGAAAATCAATTAACAGCTAAAGGTCACCGTACGGTTGTCAACAATAAAGCCCAGTTCAAGCTTATCTTTGGACAATCGGATTAAAATCTAAATGTATCGCAACGCATGTGCTCATATGAGGATAAACATGATAAAGTCGTTAAAGTTTAAAATTTTGATTACTTTCTTGAACTTTCCTCGATTTGTACCAAACTTGGACAGAAGCTTGTTTGTGATCAAACGCTTACTGTTTATTTCCTGTTTAATTGTACTACGTACTTATAAATCGATTCCAGTTAACATTACATACAGTCTAGATCTGCTGTTGATATATACACATGGAAAAAAGTATTGCAACACCTTGCTTTTTTAAAACTTGAAAAATCAGTCTCTCATTTTGGATGGAATATGATAAAATATTTGTAAAATAATATTGAAACGTAGTTAATGATAACATTAGCTTTAAAACGAACAAAAAATGTAGGAAAAAATATGTTTTATCTAACCAAAATTATAAATTTATAACAAAATGAAGTGTTTTTGTACAAAAACATGCATTTTCTACTTTTACTGTAGTCGAACTTTACAATGTCAGACATTTCAAAATTAATCTTTAGATGATTGTTCATATCATTGTTGATCGTTATACACCAAAGAATTAGTACTTTGTGCGCAGCCTCCATTCAAACGGATAACCGCATCTTAACGTCTTCTGATTTCTGCTATAAGTCGACTAATTTGTTGCTAAGCTAGCAGCAACCATTCTTGACGAAGTGTATTGTTTATTGCGTGACCTGTTTGAACTTTGAACTGAGGTGTCCTTTTGTGCACTTTACGCCCAATAGTGTCCCAAATAAGTTCGATATGGTTCAAATTCGGGCTACGATTGTGCCAAGGAAGATAAACCGAATTCCATTGGAACAATGGATCTTCCTCCACGACGCTAATTTCCATCTTTGGCGAGCTCTGCGCTGTATTCGATACGGGCATCTGTGTGTCTGTTCACCAGTAGGCAACTTCCCCGAAATGAAATTATCGCACGATAACCAGTAGCCGATCTCGAACAGTTCTTGTTTAAAGGCTCCTGTATGGTCATCATTCTCTTTTTAGGATTGTATTGTTTGCAATGGGTTTTCTTCTGACCAACCTTGATAACCAACAATGCGTGAAATTATCACAGCGACATACCTGATTCCCTCACGCTGGATATCTGCCGTCTTGCTGCAGTTATGAGTTGTGGATGACCAATTACAAGGTGTCAATAACATACATTTATAAACTTAGCTTTAAAAGTGTTGAAAACAATGAGGATACAAACATCTGTTTAGTGTTTACGAGTACAGTAGCTGCATGTGCAGATAAGAACTGGTAGAGCCGATATTTATTGATTAAACTCATGTTATTTAAAATAATGTTTAACTATAAAAAAGAAGATGTGGTATGATTGCCAATGAGACAACTATCCACAAAAGACCAAAATGACACAAACATTAACAAATATAGGTCACCGTACGGCCTTCAATAATGAGCAAAGCCTATACCATGGGATTTGATGTGTTTGACATACAAGTGAGTGGTTTAGCTAACTACAAGTCTAGGTTTAATCCACCATATTCTACATAAGAAAATGCATGTACAAGGTCAGAAATATGACAGTTAATATCCATTCGTTTAATGGATTTGGGCTTTTAGTTTTGCCATTTGAATTTTCCTCAGAATTCAGTAGTTTTGTGATTTTACTTTTTACCACGAGTAACCCGTTTTGTGCCTCAGATGCAAGACAGATTATAGATTATCTTTTCAGTTCGTGAGTTCGTGTGTTGCACAGTCTATAGCTTTCTATAAAAGAAAAACAAAAAGATATGGGTATCAATCCATGACACAAAAGAAACACACACACAAAAAAAATGAACCACGTGACAGCGCTGGTATTGCTGTTCTCCATATCCGGCTCCATCTTCATTTGGTTTTCTATGCAGTGTTTTTTTTACATTTGTTTGTCTTTTCGTTTTTCTTTTTTTTATCATATGCCAGCTTATTTTCTCAGTATTATGTTTTGAATGTCCCCTTGGTATCTCCCACTACTAATATAAGCTTAAGTCTGTAGAACACTTGAAGGTCCTTACTATGTATTGGTTACCTAAACTAAAAAAAAATAAAAAAAAAAAATCCACTAAAATATCGTTTTATCTCGGCCTCTTAATTGTCAGTGTTATATAAATTGTCTTTCACTGCTTTTAACTAGTTCCTTCACTACTGGCAAACAACTTATCCTTAAACTGCAGTTTTGTCATAAAATATATGAAAATATATTTGCTGCAACTCATCTAAAGCAGTTCTTCTCTACTGAGAAAGGTAATATAAGAAGGTAAGTAATTAAGTAAATTATTTATTATAGTGATATGTGTAAATATGTACAGATATAAACATGTAGTATGATAAATATTAATACACATATCCGACCCAATGGACCTATAAGTCACCTCAAATGGGGCGTATGACATTTGCGCCGATTTTGAAAATTTTCATTCTTTCATTTGCGCCGATTTCATTTTTTCATTTGCGCCGATTTCATTTTTTCATTTGCGCCGATTTTTATATTTGCTCCTAATTAGAATTACAGGTAAGTTAAAACTTAAACATGTACTGTGCATTTGTCAAATCTGGTTATAATTGTTTTTCATCCATGTTTAAGTTAATTTTTATACATATATTGTACTGGAACTTCGTTGTAACTTGATGGACATATTGCACACTGAAACGGACAGAGGAGTCAATTCTGTAATTATCGAAGGCCATATATATCGGAAGGTCAGTGTTCTGAACGTCATATCTTACTTACGTACCATAAAATCCTGTAAAGCCAGATTTACCACGGATTCTATTGTCAAAACACAGATCGAGCATAACCATGTGGCAAATGTCCGAAAGACAGATGCTAAAGAACTACGGATACGCGGTCAACAATGAAAAAAGTCTGGAGATGTATCTTGTAGGCCTTCTTCCACCTTCCAGTGGTGAACAGGGGACAACAGTTATATACAAGTTGTGATTGACAATTCATTACATTTGTACAAGTGGCAAATGGAAGAGGTCTATAATGATAAATTAAAAATAACATGGCTTGGATGGAGAGTTTTCTCATTGACACTCATATCACATCATCTTATATCTATTCACCTGTAATAAAATCAGCGCAAATGAAAACAAAAATCGGCGCAAATGAAAGAAAAAATCGGCGCAAATGCAAAACGCCGCTCAAATGAAATTAGATAATCATAAAACTATTATATCACGTTCCTATATCTTTTGTTGACGTAAGTAAATTTCAAAAACATTTAAACATTAAAATTTTTGTAAATAAAACTTTAAGCTTTAAATATGCAAAAAAAATAATAAGTGTTATATACAGCAACTGGCGTCTTATAATGCACGAACTTAATTTGCTAGAAATTCTTATTGGAGATGTGATTCGATCATTAAAGCGGTTAAGGGTCTCCTTGATTTATAGTTATGCAAGTTTCGACATCAAAGTTATCGACAGGTTGTCAGTTGTATTCCCATTGGCACCAATAGTGCCCCTTTGATAGCACACTTTAAAGAGGCACAAGTGTTGCCAGTAGGAATACCATACTGAAATGAATCGCAGGTAAGATATGACCAAACTCAGAAAAGACCCGTCTAAATTGCATTTAGTTGCTAAATTCAACAACAATTACCGTTATCTTGATGGTTTTTTTTTGTCGTTTAATAATCACTAATTTTCTAAATATGCTGCCGAAATTTGACAAAATGAAGTTACTTTGAATAAATGGCTCTAAAACCTGTAGATACCTACATATCTTGGCATTGCACACTTAGCTCGAGGTCGTGTGTTTATAATGTCTTTACACTCAATCCAAGTTGGATGTTGGTTTCTGTTAAATGTATTTCCATTTCTATCCATCTGAAGAGTTATGTCTTTATACTGATTTGTATGCTTGTTTTATAGTTTGTTCTTATGTTGTACTGCTATATTCCTGTGCCAGGTTATGCCGGAGAAGGATGGTGCATTCAAACGAGTTTACCCCGTCAGTACCTTTCACAATGTGGGGAGTCTGTAATTCAGCGGTCGTTGTTTGTGTCTGTGAAACATATTTTTTTCCCCGTTCATTGATTTGTACATAAATTAGGTCGCTAGTTATCGCGTTTTATTTTTTTAACATTAAAAGACATTTGAAATTTCGGGGCCTCTTATGGCTGACGGCTAGATGCAGTGTGGGATTCATTCATTGTTGAAGGCTGTACGGTGAGTTATAGTTGTTAATTTATATGTCATTTGTTGAGAGGTGTCTCATTGGCAATCATACCACACACTTCTTTTTTTTATTTTCAAATCAACTCGTTAAAAGTAAAATCACAAAAATACTGAACTCAGTCCGAACACAATTCAATCAGAAAGTCCCTATAATCAAATGGGAAAATCAAATGACAAAACATATATAGCGCTAAACATCTCACTTGTATGACAGTCGCATCAAATTCCGTTATATTTACAGCGATACGTGAACAAAGCAGACATGATAAATAAAATGGTCAAAATATTGGTACAGCAGTCATCAACGTATTGTAACATATTAGGCCGGTTCTCGTGGCCAAATAGTCGTTTCGCAATTTGGATGGCTTTTAACGGTGCTGGGAACAATCATTATAGATGTTCTGCTTTATGTAATCGTAAACAAATCATTTATATAAGACATGAAATGTAAAAAGCTTCCTTTTGAAAATATTAAAATTCAAATGTCTTGATTCCTAATCTGGGAACAGTATATCTATATGTATATTTGTTCCTGTCCTAATCAAAAGGCGAGCATATAAATCAACACAAATCACAAAGTTTATACAATATCCACACAAACAACACTTGCAATCTAAAACACATACTGATTGTTACTGATGATTAAATATGATTTGATTTAGAACAAATATTACTCCGCATGAAACATGATTATAAAAATATGTATCTATATACATAGATATAGGAAGATGTGGTGTGAGTGTCAATGAGACAACTCTCCATCCAAATACAATTTATAAAACTTAACCATTATAGGTCAAAGTACGGCCTTCAACACGGAGCCTTGGCTCACACCGAACAACAAGCCAAAACGGGCCCCAAAATTACTAGTGAAAAACCATTCAAACGGGAAAAACAACAATATAATCTTTATAAAAATGTATGATAGAGGAGAGCCAGATACAAAGAGAATAACTAAATAAAGAGATTTTCTAAATTTATGTTTTTTTTAAAGAATATTCCTTTGAGATGTTCTACTGTCGTATAGAGTTTTCCTTTGAGACGGTCCATTTCTATACAGAGTTATTTCCCTTATAATATCCTGCACTTCCGGAAAGATCACGAGAATGAGAAAGTGTAAACAAATAACGTTTTTTAAAGGTACAGTAAACTGTTAGATAGTTCCTAGTGAACATGGTGTTGATTTAAGAAAACAAAAAAGTACATGCATGGTCTTTACATAAATATATATATCTTATCCTATGAGTGTCTGGTCAGTGTTTGTTTCAGTAATACTGAAAATGGGGTATTCAAACTGTTAAAAAACCTTAACACCAACAAAGCTGCAGGACCAGATGAAATACCAACCAAAATACTGCAAATAACTGCTGCAGAATTATCACCAATTCTGACAAGAATCTTTCAGTTTTCACTTGATACAGGAGAAGTTCCACAAGATTGGAGAGATGCCAACATAGTGCCACTATACAAGAAAGGGGATACTCACCTAGCGGCCAACTATCGTCCAGTCTCCCTTACCTCCATCACTTGTAAGCTGTTAGAGCATATAGTTCACAGCAGCATAATGAAACATTTTGATCAACAAAATATACTCTGTGACAACCAACATGGTTTCAGGAAACGCAGATCATGTGAAAGTCAGCTCATCATCACCATCGATCGTATAGCCAAATACCTTTCAAATGGAACCCAGATTGACATCATACTCCTGGATTTTGAAAAGGCATTTGACAAGGTTCCTCATTCAAGACTGCTGTACAAACTCCAATTTTATGGAGTAAGGGGCCGGACAAACTCCTGGATCAGTTCATTCCTATCAAACAGGAAACAACAGGTAGTATTGGAAGGTGCTAGATCTCAACAAGACGATGTTCTGTCAGGTGTGCCACAGGGCACAGTACTAGGTCCTTTATTGTTCCTAACATACATCAATGACATGCCCGGATATACTCAATCAGATGTCCGCCTCTTTGCTGATGACAGTCTACTATACAGGGAAATTAGTAACACCAAAGATACAGAACAACTTCAGAAAGACCTTGAAGCATTAGAAAATTGGGAAAAAACATGGATGATGAGATTCAATCCAACAAAATGCAATATTATCCGCATACCACCAAAGAACAAAGAACCTATACAATACCCATACACTCTACATGGACACATACTCGAACCAGTAGATAGTGCCAAGTACTTGGGAGTTTCAATATCAAACAACCTCTCATGGAACAAACATATCCAGAGTGTTACAGCAAAGGGTAACCGAACACTTGGGTTTGTCAAACGAAACCTTAAAGAATGTACCAGGAAAGTAAAGGCTGCTGGCTATACAACACTCGTGCGACCTGTCATAGAGTATGCTTCTACTATATGGGACCCAACCAACCAAGCAAGCATCAACACACTAGAACTTATACAGAGGAGAGCTGCTAGATTTGTCTATAATGACTACACATCACGCACACCAGGGTGCGTCACTACAATGTTAGAAGATCTTAAATGGGACACATTACAGACAAGACGCCGTGACAACAGGCTATGCATGCTCTATCGTATCCAGAATGAGCTGATAGACATCAACAAGAGTACTTACCTCAAAGGTGGCGACAGTAGAACTCGTGGAGGACACAAGTTTTACCAACAGAGGGTCACCAGTGATGTCTACAGGAACTCCTTCTTTCCAAGAACAATCATGGAATGGAATACATTACCTGCCAGGGTTGCTGAAGCGGGATCAGTTGAAGATTTTCGCTCAGGGCTACAGACAACACATTAATACCAGACTGGACGATTGTACATAATTTTAACCGTAACAACCTGATTTTATTGTAAATACTGTATATAGCCTTAGGGGACTAGATATGTGATGTCACCATGCGTAGTCCCGCAGAGTTTAAACGTTTCATTAAAGGAACCCAACTCTTATATGGAAGAAGGAGAAGAAGAAGAAGAATACGACTGTTGTTTATAAATTATAAACTTTATTTGTATATGAAGGAGATAATTTACCAATGTATCACGTGCTGATGATGTGGTGTGTTGGCTTTTCTATGGGACACATGCACTAGTTTAATACCCTATATATCCTGTAACTCTTACCACAAATGTTCTATGAGATAGCTGTCCACTAGAGTTTAAAGACTGGATACATCTATATTAAACGCTGAAAAACGCTAACCCAACCCCAACACTTTTCAATTTAATGCCGTTTAGGAACAAGACTCCAGACAAATTCCTTATTAGTAACCAGTTATAAAATGTTTAGAAAATCAAAAATGTTGCCTACCTACCTGAATGGGGGGTTACGATCCCGGATCCCGCTTACTGTTTTGTCAGGTTCCTGTATCCCGCTTACACTATATATGTAGTAATTCTCATTTTTTTGGTCGTTCCCTAGGTCCTGCAAGACCTCATTTCTGTTTTCATGACACAAAAATTTACTTTCACATGTCACGCTTATTAAAAATCGGCAATCCTGCTTCACGCTTCAATCCCAATGAGACCCACTTGTATTTTCCCTATTTTCAGCATGTATTTTTTTTTGTGACGGGTAGGTGCAAAGCATAGGTCACTTTACAGTATTTATGAATGAGAAAAACATGATCACCTGAACTTGGTCATTACATTACAAGTATTTCAAATGAGTTTTTTTTCTCCTTCAAAATACTACAAAACTGGATTATGAGTGTATACCATTATTAATAGAAAGAAATCTAGTGTTATTTGATATATTTATCATTGTATTTTTAAGAGAGAAATGGTGCTTTAGTGCACAGATAAAGCTTGATTAAGGTAGATAGGGTGTCTTCCTCCATTTTGGATTTGAAAATACCAGAAAACAAGGTCTAGATGTTCAATGAATGTGCAAATTTTTAGAGTAGTAGATAATTCATGTATAAGAACTTTCACTTCAATATAGAAAATGACATGTTTTATCATATTTATGGTTGTATTTTACAAAAAAACAGAAAACTTTTGATAGATTTTTTCTTCTTCTAACTTTTCAACATAAGGGGAGTCAACTCAAATGCAAGGGCAGATAATTCAGATTAAATAAAATTGAGAATGGAAATGGGGAATGTGTCAAAGTACTTTTACAAAAAATGTGTTAGGAATTTACTAGGAATTTACCTATCTTACAGTGAAGCAAGAAAAAGGGTCCCCATTTTTTCTTTTTCTTAACTGAAAGCATAGTATTAAAGCTATGTTATCTCAAAATTCTATGGTGTACATGTAGTTTACGCTTTATTGCAAAAAAATATATAAAATTAGTCAATTTTGAACACTGTGCAGTGTAAAAATAAGCCCCTTGACCCATTCTTTAAAAAAATTAATTAAAAAGCATGATATAAACTACATTTTGGCAAATAATTAAAAAATTCTTAGATTATAATTCAGACACCCCATCTACCTTAAAGCATGGTTTTTATGACCCATCTAGGAGCATTATATAATATATGTTATCCAGTGGATAATTTGTTCGTCTGTCTTTCAAACTGCAATTTTTTTTTTGTCAAGGACTAGTTATTAATGAAATTGAAGTCCAATCAGTTTAAAACTTAGTACACATCACTATGATATGATGTTTCTAATTCTAATGACAATTTAGAGTTTTGACCCATGGTCCACTGAACATAGAAATTGATCTTGCAAGTAGGGCATCAATGTACTATGAACACATTCTTGTTATGGAAATACTAAATGACTAGAATAAGGAATATCTTGTTTTACAAATGTATATATATTGTGTGTCTCTAAAATAGGAGATGAAATCTGATGGATCTATGAACATTATGTTGGATGCTTAGTATGTTTAGAAGTTAGCCATGGTTATAACATGCAAAATACTTAAATAATGATTATAGGGACTATATTTATGGGACGTCAAGCATGTGTTTATTCAATAAGTGAAATGAATTGGCTTCTTTATACATGTATGTATATAATTATTAGTAATTGGATTAACTTTACTACATGTACTTAGTAATAAGCACAATAAAACATCAAAGGTTAACTTTATTCAAAAGACAATTAATGCAATATATTGTAAGCATAACTTTTAAAAATAAAATTATAATATGAACATGATCAATGATGAATGATTTGAAAAAAAACTATTTATATTTCATTCAATTTTGTTCATTTAAATCATTCAAATATGTAAAAATCGTTTCAACACATACGTGTACATGTATCTAAATATTTCAATGATTTACGTAATACAAAAATCATTCAACTTATATTCTTAAACTCTGCAGAAAAACACGCTATTTATAAGTTACACAGATATAAGAAGATGTGGTACAATGTATGAGTGCCAATGAGTTAACTCTCTCATCCAAGTCACAATTTATAAATGTAAACCATTATAGGTCAAAGTACAGTCTTTAACACAGAGCCTTGGCTCACATGAACAGCAAGCTATAAAGGGCCCCAAAAAGCTACTAGTGTATAACCATTCATAAGAATATATTTTCTCAAGTATTATTACATGAAAAAAACACTTTTATACTTGCAGGTCCTATTAAAACTATCATGGACCTCTGAAACTGTTTTATATTGTATTAATTCCTGCAAAAATAATGAGAATAACAACTGTTTCCTATAACTACAAAAAATATTTTCAACTAGAAACCGTTTCAAAACTCAACAAAATAAAACTTCTGAACTTTAAATAAGAAGAGGGCTGATTAAGTTGTTTGTATAATTTGATGAATTACTAGAGCATTCATAATTCAGTACAAAATATATGTTAAATCAGTTTCTCAAAAGTATGGCTTCAAGTTTTAATTAAATTATAAAAAAAAAATACAATGATTAAACTAATTACTCTTAAGTGAATTCATATGAAAAACTAATGTTAAATTCTTCTGAAAAAAGGTTGCACATGTATTTTTACCAGATATTTTGTACCAGAGGTTGAAAGTCTGTAATATATAAGTGAAATTCTACTTCCATTGGAATATAATGACAAACTATTGGGTAGGTTTACTGTAAGAAAACGTTTTGTATGTTTACTCTCTCTCTCTATTTGTTGATTGTGTCTTTAATATAAAAAGGTAGGGAACATATATTATTAATAACAAACAATTTTGTAAATGGACAGAAAGTGAAATTTAATAAGACAAAAAGTCACAAATAGTCACTTAAAAATTGTTTGAATATAAGAGTAAGTTCTTGGAAATAATTTCTTTTTATTACAAAGAAAAGTTCTCAAACTGAATTGGATTTTTTCCCTGCGATTTTCTGATCTATATTCATTCATTCATTAATTCATTCCCTGTTCATACCCATTTAATTATAACCTACATGTATCAGAGAAAAAGTTGATTTATGTCATGATAGCTGATTTTTTGACATGTTTAAGTGATTGATCCTTAGCTATCTACTAGTGATGATAATCATTTAATCAAGATAAGAATAGTCATCTATCATTTTAGCCGATTTTAAACCACAGCCTTAAGCAATTTGTCACATTCAATGAAATAGTGTTTTTATATGAAATAGAGTAAATGTACATGTAGTAAGTTGTTAAAAAAGTATGATTAATTAAAAGCCCCCCTTCTCTACTTTTAAAGTCAGAATGAGTATTGAATTAGAAGATATATTACTGTAATTCATAAAAACCTTCAGTTTATGAGTCAAAAAGGCAATAAAACGTTTCAGTATAGTAACTTTTAGATTTTTCTGTAGGTTGAAATGTTCCTCTAAATTAAGGTAAACAAAACTAAGTTTGTTAAACCTGTATTGTCATATTGTATAAAAATGTTTTTGACAAGCTATCTAAATTTTTACTCGTTTGCATGGAATCTGAAAACAAATAAGTATATCAATGTGTGGTTGTTTTTACATGTACAATGTATACCAACTGAAATATATATAGAACAAAATTATAAACAAAAACTTGTGAATCATAATGTTTTAAGGATAAAATTGTTATTTTTTCAATGATTCATAATAAAATTGGATATTTTTGAACAAGCTTTGGTTGCAACTTATTCAGGTTAAGTTGTACTCAGAGTCAGTTGTCGATCCAGAACTTTTTGTAAGGGGGAGCTCGAGGGGGTTCCAGGTATGCTTCAGTGATTCCCTATATAATCAACCAAATTTTCCCATGAAAGGGGCCCCCCTGGATCCGCCTATGGTACTTTAGATATTATGCCAGTTGCAGTTTGTACTAAATTGTGATAGAGTTTGTTTGACCCAAGAAGAAATTTTATGTTTTTCAACTACAATTTTGACTAAAGATCTGAAAATTTCTGTCTGAATGAATGACATTGTCTGACATTTGGATACACATGTCCATTTGAGTAATTACTTCTAAAAAGCTTTCATATATCAAAGGCTTACATGTATGTTGGATGAAAACTTTATTTATGGTATCGGTGGCGGTTCCAGCCATTTTGAAAAGGGGGTTCCCAACTTCCCAACCCAGGATAAAAGGGGTGGGGTGGTGGGGTGTTCCAACTATATGTTCCCATTCAAATGCATTTGTTGTCTAAATAAAATCGATCGGCCACTGGTTATTGTTTTTAGAAATCATACTAATGAAATAAAATGACGACTATAATTTTGTCTGTCAGCTGTTATATGTCAATATTTTGCCCATTGGGAGACTTATAACTGATATATACTGATTTATGTGTCAACAGCTGTTTCCTCATGTTACGTATTGTAAACAAAAGTACAAATGTTAGTGCTTGTCTCTGAGGTTAAATTTAGAAATAAAAATATAGAACAGTGCTGTTCCCTTGCATTTTGATTTTGTCAAGTGGGTAGAAATTTTGTGTCTTGAATTAACAGGAGGCAGTTTAAGGGTGGGGCCTAATATGGAGCTTCATATACTGTATGATATTAAATACATAGACAAATGCAGGGGGCCCTGTGCGTCCTGGGTCCCCTTTTGTTGGAAAAATTTTGTTGATTATATAGGGAATCACTGACGCATGACTGGAGCGGGCCCCCTCTTAGGTCAGTCTGTGAGCCCCCTTTATCTACCATTCAGGTTCTGCAACTGAAATAATTTGACTTTTTACAAGCATCATATACCAACGTTGGCTTGCTTCCCTTCATCAACTTTGATAACAACATCTACAATGCTCTATGTTCAAATACATCAAAAATGTTAATTTTAATAATACATTGTATGTTGGTAACTGCAATCGTAATATAATTTACAATAATATAAAAATTGAATTACATGAAATGTCAAATTAATTATTGGAGATACAATGCAATATCAGCCTAAACTTCACAAAGGTAAATATAATATTTGAAGGGGAACAAGTTTGAAGTATTGACACTTTCTATATATATTGGATCAATGAAGTTACACTTGGAATTAACTCAGACAGGATTATATTACCACAGATTACATAGTATTTATTTGGAACACACTTATGAGAGATAATTATGTCAAATGTGGTATTATTTGATTCTTTGAGGGACTATGATAATTGGTAAGATCATATGTTGATGATATAAATCAGGTTTAAACAAGGAATTATTTGGATCTGGAATAATTTTGAATTCTGGAAAATTGATTAGCATGATTAGAAATGTATGATGAAAAATAGGGTTAGCCATATGCGTGCATGGCTAAGGTTAATTTTACTTCCACTATCATTTCAGTATGAACTAACTAACCCCCCTTAGCCATGCACGCATGGCTAACCATATTTAGTTGGGTTAGTTTTCATTGTACGTTTCTAATCAACTTTCCAGAATTAAAATTAATCCAGATTCAAATAATTCCTTGTTTTTACTTTATTAACATTTGATACTGTAAGTCACTCACAGTTGGGATACATTTTTGGAAACATTTTAGTTTCAATTTACCTTTTCGTTCATAAACCAACCTTGTGTGAAATTTATGTATGGAAGTGTTCAAAATCTTCTTCTATACTTTAGTTTTTATTGTTGCCTGCAGTATTTTAATCATATACATTGTAACCTTTCACTCCCCAAAATTGTAAATAACATTGAATTTACAATAACCTGAAATTTGTAATGTAAAATATCACTTGTTTTAGAAACATCTAAAATAATTTCCTCAATTTTTGAAAAATGTAAACAAATAAAAAAAAATCTTTAGAAACTTTAATTGTGTAAGTAATTGTAGAAATGTCATGAGGTCAAGTTTTAGAAATGACTTTTAATATGACAGAGTTTTGTTGTATGCTTAAATTGTATAAAGTAAATAGTATATAATACTATTTATATGTTGTAATGCAAAGGAAAATGTCTATTCATTAGTAACAAAAGTATGTATACTTGAATGAGTGTAGGAACACAATTTAATACATGTTTATGTGTACGAGTGAATTAAATTTTTGCAAATGTAGCATAGGGTAGATTAGAGGCTCATACCGTACATGTGCACAGAGGAATTACCAACTTTCATTTTCATGCAAATAGAATAATAACATATGGTGGGATGACAGATAAAAATTCCAGGTAATATTCCAAGTGACAGGAGAGAAAATTCTACAGGGAAACTAAGAAATAGTTGAAGCTGACATTTTCACTTTCTTTTTTTTTTTTCACAGATAGTCAACTAATGTAATGGGAAATGGCTGAAGATCTTCCTTCCACGTCTGATGATATTCCAAATGGAAATACAGGGAAACCACTGAGTGATTTAGACTCACCAACAACTCCCGATTCTGGTTGTAATTATGACTCAGGATTAGAAAAGTCAGAAATTAAGTCAGATTCCTTAGGTTCTTCTTCATCATTATCCAGCAGTGGCGACGTTGGACATGAATCTACTAATGGACATAAAAGTACACACGACCCTAGAATGAAACCTCCACAAACCAGCACACCAGTTTGTGTCAGTACACAGAAAGGAAATGTCAGATTTGATATTGACAGTCGCCATGATTCTGTGGCAAGTTTTGTTTCTGATTTCAGTAATGACACATCTTATTCTATAGACTCGAGAGATGCTCTTCATCCGGCTGAAGTTCGTGTTCCCATTGTTGGATATGAGATAATGACAGAAAGAGCTAAATTTACTGTAAGTTATCAACTGTACTTCATACATAAAATGGTTTCTTCACATAATTTGAATCTTTATTATTAGTTTAGTTTTATACTAATTTTTGTGCTTTTCATGGGTACAGGTGAACTCCGATTTCAATTGTTTAATAAATTACAAATTTTTAATAAGCTTTAAATTTATATGCAGTTTTGCAAAACCATTAATTCAATAAAATTTCCACGAAAATTCAAGATTTCCTCTATCCAAGAAAAATTGATACCTTCTAATAAACAAATGAAATCACATGTTCAGTAGTCATCTTAAACATATTCAAAAAAGAAAGTAAGATCTGATGATATCATTGATTTAACATAAGATAAAGTGATACTTCTCCTAAATTATATCTATGGATTATTTTTACGTGACAAGTTGTAGAAAACTATAGGTTGAACCATGTTCATTGTATATGGGCTAGTGTTCAATACAAATGTATTGTGGTTTCACTAGAATATATAAATGATATAAATGTACATGTCCCCTTGCATCAGAATCAAAATCATGACATCAAAATCATTTGATCAACCACACTCCAAGATATATGGGACTAACAAAGTAGGTAAAAAGAATTATGATTTCTAAACAATCTTTTTGTGACAAACATGACAAATGCTACATTAATTAAAAGTAAGAACGATTTAAACTTTGAAAGGTTAGTAAAAACATATATGATAACATACTTAATTTTTTAATCAATCTTACACATACATGTTTTCTTGTACATAATCATTTAAGTTGTCATATGTATGATATTTATTCATATATACTTTAAGTCTCATTTCAATTGTATCATTGCTGTTAGCTCAACGCTTGGTTTCTGTCAACATTGGTTAAAAGTTTCAAAATCATCTTTGTTAAAAACATTTGCCTTAACCATATTTTTATAAGATGACCTTTATGATGGGCTAATAAACATATTTACACTTTTGGTATTTAGATGTATTTTGCCTCCAACTGACCTTTATATCACCTCTGATTAACCTTTTGACGTCAAGCAACAATCGCTTTTTAGTTGTGACGTCATATGTTTTGAATCACGAAGTCAAAGTGTGATGTTATGTAATGGCGGACAAATTTGCATACAAGTGTAAATACGTCAATATGGTCACTTACCGTAAATACTACATTGCATGAGCTAAAAACCGATATCAATCATTTTCTCTGCAATCAGATATACACATTGCCTTACCTTACAAATTATATTGATGTTAAATTATCTGTTAGATTTCAGTGAGAAATGCTATATATGATCCGCCAAAAGAGATGACACTATTACTATAATTAACCCAAATTTGAAGAACCAAATAATAAAAAAATATATAAATTAGGATTTTTTTTACATGCTTCAGAATACAAAAAATGTAACATGCATCTACAAAAAATTTGGAATTGTGTATCATATTTCATTAATTTACTCATTAATTTACATGTAAATCACACTCTGCTAGGTGTGAGAAATATTAAACTGCATGCAGGAAATAGACAGTGGCCAATTCAATAAGCAGACTATAAGAGGATATTGTGTTTATGGTTCAACTAACAACCATTTTAACAATAACTTAATCCTTGATCCATTGAACAAGCAAACAACATGAACTTGATATTACATTGTACACATATACAAATAATATAACTGTTATGTTTTTCTTCCTTAGGTGTTCAAAATAAAAGTACAGCGAACAGAAGGTGACAGTTGGTTTGTGTTTAGGAGATATACAGACTTTGTCAGACTCAATGAAAGGGTGAGCAAGAAAACACTTCCTTCCACTTTGAATTATTTTATGCCCCCACTGCTAAGTGACGGCGTCATTTAGTGTAACCCTTGTCCATCCAGTCCTGTCATGTCCCATCTGATTGTATGTCCCGTCTGATTGTAAGTCCCGTCTGTTCATATGTCCAAAAAATTTGGTTTCCTTTCTATAATTGAAGTTTGCCTAAACTAAACTTTTATAGGACGAGTAATTCCATACAGATTGAGTTTAAAAATGGATGGTTTCATGTTTCATCAGTTATGCCCCTTTTTAAACATAAAAATTGGTGAAGTTTTCATTTTCTTTCTCTACCTTTAGTTTACATCAACCATGTGATATCAGTGGCGGATCCAGCCATTTTAAAAAGGAGGGTTCCCAACCAAGGATCAAAAGGGGGAGGGGTTCCAGCTATATGTCCCCATTCAAATGCATTGATTTGCCCCAAAAAAAGGGGGGGGGGGTTCCAACCCCGGAACTTTTTTGCCTTTGTCAATAAAGTTAAAACATTGACTCATGCATATTTACAAGCTGGGGTATTTGTGGGCCTTAGACACATTCTCCATTTATTTTAAATGTAATAAATATTGAAATAACACATGCAGGGTTCTAACTGATTCCATTTTGTGAGTCCTGACCTCATAATATCTGTTCTAATACCAAATAACTACTTAAACTTTATCTTCAGAAGACATCTATTAAAACATGAATAAAGTTGAACTAATGCATTATAAGAACCTGAGTCTTCATTATACATGTTGGAAATATAAAAAAGAAGATGTGGTATGATTGCCAATGAGACAACTATCCACAAAAGACCAAAATGACACAAACATTAACAACTATAGGTCACCGTATGGCCTTCAACAATGAGCAAAGCCCATACAGCATAGTCAGCTATAAAAGGCCCCGATAAGACAATGTAAAACAATTCAAACGAGAAAACTTTTGGAAGTTCATGAAGTTTAGAACTTAAACCAGTACTTGTGTTTACTTATATTATATTGTGTAAATGTACCTTATTTTTTTTGTGTTTGATAGGTGAAGAAGAGATTTCCAGGATTAAGTCTTGCCCTACCACCCAAACGATGGTTTAAGGATAACTATGACAAGAACTTTCTAGAAGACAGGCTGTTAGGTTTACAAGCCTTTGTAGATAATTGTACTTCACACAATGATATATGTAACAGGTATCTATACTGACTTTACTTATATACTATTTCATTCAGTTATTCATATTCTTATAATTATAGGTTTATTTACTGCCTAAATTGAGTCATTTAGTGTAAAAGTGTTACTTACTGGTATATCAGTCATTTACTTACACAGCTGCTTTTGCATAGGTACTATTTCTGTACTTAAAATCTGTAGTACTGGAAATTTACCTTTAATATTTAGTACTATTTCTTTACTTTAGAATTATTGTAATATTTAGGTACTTGTATTTTCCAGTACTTGATTTGTACTTAAAATATTGGTACCAAAAAATTACCAACAATGATCACTGTATTCAATGTTTGAACATCATAACTTTATGAGATTTGAAGAAGACAAACTTTATAAATGCTGAAAACGAAACCATGCAACAAAGAATCTGTAATACTAGAATTTCAAGTACAAATCAAGTACTGTAAAATACATGCATGTACCTAAATATTACAATGATTTTAAAGTAACAAAATAGTACTGAATATTAAAAGTAGATTTCCAGTACTATAGATTTTTGGTACAGAAATAGTACCGATGCAAAAGTAGCTGTGATATGATTGCATTAATTTATATTAAATTATTCAATGCTTTATAGTCTGTACTGTTTTGTTTGTAGCAAAAGTCTTTTTTCGTGTCATTTGAAAGGCTTGTTCTTTTAAAAGTCCTCAGTTCAATTTTTTTTATCAAGATTTTAACAATAGCAAAGCGTACATGATGCTCAGAAAAGGTACTTTGAAAATTGAAACAATATTGGAGACCTGCATACATTTTAAACATGTACAACATAATATTTCACACCCACCTATATTGGAAAATACAACTGCCTTCCATGTGTCTTACACTAGTATAGAATAATGGGAGACAAATGCTTTTACAAAGTATTTTCTGTGGCCAATGTTGTAACTAAAATACAAATTATACAAAGCTATTATGTATAAATGTTGTGATCCAATCATGCTGCCCCCAGTTGTATATCGTTAATCATATTATAGTACCATCAAGCAGTAGTGTTTATTTTTATGTCCATATTTTACAGTAAGCCTGTGAGAGAGTTCTTCTGTTTTAATGATCCCCCAGGGCCACACGACAGCATAGAAGAGAGCAGGGTAAGTTACTCACATGGAGGATTTTGATGGGCAGATACTAACAATGCTCTCCAGCTTCTTACTTACTGTAAATTCAGAAAATATTCCATACATTTATTATTGAAATATATCTATTTTTAGACTAAAATGCAATTTTTTGAAATGTTGAAATAAATCCTGTTTAATTCGTATAAATTAAGAATGTGTTTTAAGTATATGGATGCTCCATCTGAACTATCATTTTCAATGTTCAATGGACCATGAAAATGGAGTGAAATCTCTAATTTGGCATTAAGATTAAAAAGATCATATCATAAGGAACATGTGTACAAAGTTTCAAGTTGATTGGACTTCAACTTCTTCAAAAACTACCTAAACCAAAAACTTTAACCTACCTTGACTAAAAACTTTAACCTGAAGCGGGACAGACTGAGTAACTTAAAACAGTTAATTAAGCATTTACACTATTGTTACATATGATTTTGTTATTTTGATACAGGTATATTGTTATTTTGATACAGGTATATTGTTATTTTAATGCAGGTATATTGTTATTTTGATAACAGGTATATTGTTATTTTGATAACAGGTATATTGTTATTTTGATAACAGGTATATTGTTATTTTGATAACAGGTATATTGTTATTTTGATACAGGTATATTGTTATTTTGATACAGGTATATTGTTATTTTGATAACAGGTATATTGTTATTTTGATAACAGGTATATTGTTATTTTGATACAGGTATATTGTTATTTTGATAACAGGTATATTGTTATTTTGATAACAGGTATATTGTTATTTTGATACAGGGATATTGTTATTTTACTACAGGTATATTGTGAATCACTAGAGGATTCAGTCAGTACCTTCAGAACCATTATGGATGCTAAAGACCGAGAAATAGAACTTCTTAAAGAACAATTAGATCTCTACAAAGGGCAGGTAGAGGAACTCTCCAAAACTCTCAGGTATTGTATTTAAGAATTGAATGCTCTTTTTTGTAAATTTATTGGGGTGTAAAAGCGTTGACCGAAGTACATTTTGTAAGAAGCACGGAAGCACTTCATACTAAAAATGTGCGCACATTCAATGCTTTAACAACCCTATAAAGTTACAAAAAAAAGCATTCAATACTTATAATTACATTTTTACCTATAGATCATGAAAACATGCCTTTTATCAAGTTTTTATTTCATTTACCTGTGCACTTTATTGTGGGACCTCGTGTCATCATCTATGAAAAGTTGCATTGTGTAATGCAATTGATTAAGGAATATCACTAGATTGCTAGTTAGCCAATCAGGATAACGTATCATAATGAAACATACATTTAATGTAATTATTAATTAATAAACAACAGTTTAAAGTACTGTTTGTCATAATGGTATATGAATTAATCCTATAGTTTCAATTTCACACACAAAAGCTTCCTCCACTGATAAGAACTGGCTGCCAGGAAATAGTCCAAAAGTGGTGTTCAACAACAACCAATCAATCATGCACAAAATATCTACCTGTTAATTTCATTATTCCATTTATTATATTTGTTATAAATTTGAGAAAAAGCTAGAACTAACGAGAAGAAAAATCTTCATAGGTATGAACAAATTATGATGTATGTTGCTACAGGAAATGGTATGTACATGAATTCGAATGAAACATCAAACTAATATGAGGCAGGCATAACCTGTGAATGGGGACGAAGTCTGTATGTATTATTTTCTTAATTCAATCATGTTGATAAAAGAAACCGAAATACCGTACGTAACGTTCCCGATTTTGGTTCTGTTGTTAGGGAATTAGCTGT
The DNA here is from genome assembly GCF_036588685.1 of Mytilus trossulus. Lineage (NCBI taxonomy): Eukaryota > Metazoa > Mollusca > Bivalvia > Mytilida > Mytilidae > Mytilus > Mytilus trossulus. The sequence goes on from NC_086378.1 coordinate 7,667,193, forward strand.
GATGTTCTTTAAGTTATGACGTCATATTCGATGTAAACAAAAGAAACGCTTTCATCAGGTAACGTAACGTTGTTTTTTTCATATCAAACAATTATTTAAATTGAATTTGTATTGAGATCCAATCTTATGTTTTACTAGACTGATAAATATAAAAAAAAAATCAAAGTCTCATGCAAACAAGACAGATTTCTGCGCAAATGCGGGAAAACCGGAACAGGAACTAGATCTGAAAAAAAACGTTAACGATTTTGAGTTCATTAGTACAATGAAAAATTCGGGAAATTTTCCCAGATTTTTTTTTTTTTTTTTTTTTCATTGATTTTTCTACCGTTATTGGGGACTTCGTCCCCATATCAACAAAATTTCAAAAAGACAGAAAGAGGCCAAAATGTGGTCTTAAACAATTGATTAGATAAACAGTTTTTTAGGCATTGCAAAGAAAGTTATTATTTATAATGTTATATATTACAATAAGTATTCTTTATGAAAAGTCTAAACATATAAGACTTTTCATCCCTTTTTTAAGTATAAAGATTTTATTTGGACTTGACAACTTGGTAGTTGTCTCAATTGCACTCATACCACATCTTCTTATATCCATTGCTATTTATTTTTCAGTACCCAGACTTTACATGAAAGTAAGATCAACAAACAAAAGTTAAAGGAATATTCACCCAGCTGATCAGAGAAATCCTTATAACGATCTCTATTTACTGTCTACATTCCAAAAGTAGAAACCACATATCATGCTGCTCATTTTGTTGATTTCTTCTATTACTTGTATGTTAAATCACTTAAGGGTTAATAATCCTGAACATGCATGAACTATTTGCCACTGGACACTAAGCAAACAATCAATTAATCATTAGGGTTGACATCTTCAAGATAATTTTTTAGCCCGGCTCCTTACATTTCGCAAACATACCGTAGTTAAATCATTTTTGTTTTTTTTATGTTTTTTTTTTCATTCCAAGTTAAAGTGATTGAGTATAAAAAAATTATCTATGTAAGAAAAAAATGCTGTAGTTTTGCAAGCACAAAATGTCCAGTAGTGTTAGAAATTATTGTATGTAAGTCTACATATTTGACATCAAAAGACTACATCTGAAATTATTTTACTCTTTTCTTCAATGTTAATGTTAGATATTGTTCCATCAATGATATTTAATTCTTTTTTTCTCACCATTATTATTTTCAAGAATTAAGAATAAACTAAGAAGCTGGACTGGTTCCTAAAATTGTGTGGCATTAAGGGAACATTACTACTTTATTTTTTTATCCTTATGTCAAGGACTTTGAGACTGCTCAACATAATTTATGAGGACTGAAGTTTATGTTTTTGCATATGGTCCATTGATGATTTTTCGTACAAAGTATTCTTTTATTTTTCTGTGCCTTCATTTTAAATTTTCAGAAGGTTGTGAAATAAATATTGACATATATGCATTAATCATGGGCAGTTGTAGTACTGCAGTTATTAAAAAAGAAATGGCATGCAATAATTAATTATGAATAAAGACTGTTTCATTAAAGCATACATGGGAACCAGGAATTATTATATTAGAATTTTTAGGAATAGACAAAAATATGATATTTATTATTTTGAGTTCAGGGAAAGCTTCATACAGATGTGTATAAGATATCTGTTCATACTATTAAGATCAGTCTTCAAGCTTAACCACAAGTATGACAGCCAGGGCTTGTAAAATTGCTTTCAAGCTTGTGAAATCCTTCTTTACAAGCCAACAGAAGAAAACTAAAAGTTTTGTAAAATTGAGCTTAAGGCTTGTAGTTTCAAAAGTTTATCCTAAAGAATGAGGGATACTTTCTCAGTCACATTACTTACATAAATAAAAACCTGAAGTAATCTCTGAATTTACAGTTACCACCCATAGAAGCAATTTTTAAAACTTACTAACATTTTGAACTTGTACACCACCATATTTCACACCTACCCACAACCACAAATTCAATTGCCTCTCTGGCTCTTGCATATACATATGTTTTCATGGAACAGCTCTTTAAAAGTGTGGTTTAAAAAAGGGATTCAATTGAATTTTTCTAGTCAAATTGAGTGTTCAGCATAATAAAGTCCCTATATATATATTATTCTTATAACCATTTTTTAGATAAGGTCAATTTGTTTTATTATCATTCATATTGATTTAAGTAAATGGTAATCTGTACAAAAAATTTATTTCATAGTCGAGTATTTTTTCAGCATTTGTTTTAGAAACTGTTGATAGTGATTTTTTCTGAAAATGTCTGTAAAGCCTACAAAATCGTCATATTCATATTTTTTATAAATTCCACAACAGTGTAGTTTGTGCTTATTTATAGGACAGGGTTTTGCTTTGTATTATTTTATTTTATTTTTTATTTTATTATTAATTCATTGTATTGTTCAGCATTTTCTAATTTATTTTTTATATTTTGTGTAATGTTATAATTATGATTAACAATGCTTGCCAAATTGTTACGCTTTTGCTCATTCCACTGTTTGATTAGTGTATTTTTTTGTGATTTCTTTGTTACTTTTAGACTGTTAATTTTAGATTGAGCTTATAATGTTTGTTAGTAATTGTAGATAGGAAGAACAATTATGTATTCTTTACAACGAAACCTGTCTTTAATGTCTAAATTGAAACCTGTACTAACTGGGAATATCTAATAGTAAAAATGAAGACCTAAGATTTCCAAGTGTCAGTGATTGTTAGTTTTGTTTTAATTTGTTTGGCAAGTGGTGTTAAAAGGAATCCTGATTTACTCATTTTCATAAAGCTCACTCCCCTTCATAAAGTCCTTGAAAATAAGTTTTTAACTTTAAAGACCAATTCCTGTGTTTGTAATTAAAATACATAACTATGTTGGAATGATAATTGACATCAAATTCACATTTTCAGTTTGTGAATGTAATTTGACCGTAATGTCAAGAGAAATGTTACGGTTTACAGTTCAAGGGAGCCAATCAAACTGTTCCTTGAATTTGCAGATTTTACTAAGAACATACAAAAAATAATATGAAAGTTTTTTTTAGAAATGATAGCATTGCTTACCAAGCTAAACATATTTACTTGTGCTAAATTATTCATTGAAACATGAAAAAAAGTTTCTTTAAGTTATATTTATAACTGGAAAATGGCATATTTTGAACTTTTGATACATATTGCTAAGGATATTTTTACAGGCTTTAAAAAAATGTTTTAAATGGCATTATATGTTTAATGATATGTACCGTTACATACAAAAAATATTCATCATTAATGACTGACTTATAAACACATCAAAGAGAATTCATTTCTCATTGTATTGCATGATCCTGTACGGGGTTATGTCCCTTTTCCTGTCCTGCTTGATATTTGTTCATCATGTTTGTACTATGTTTTGTACAGATATACATAATACTGGTAACAGATTTAAATAATACAGTCACATACTTTATTTTTGTTGAATCTAACTTTTGTGAAATAACAAAATGTTGCCTTTTTCAAAGATACTTTTTTACTGATTTTGTCAGTCCATACAGACAACTGATATCTTGTTATATGTTGATAACTTAATACAGTATTTTTGTTTGCCTCTGCCAATGAAAAGTAGAATCTGCAGAATAAAAACAAATCTTCAGAATGAACACTACTGAAACTGTAGTTTATTAGTGTGTAAAACTGACTATAAATGCTATTTTTGTATATACCGTAATAGACACAACAAGTAATATGTGCCATACACCTAATGCTTGTCACAGATGAGGGAGGATAGGACCATTATCCGGACTCTGGGATCGGGTGTTTTTAAGCTCGGTATTTAGGGATTGACACTTTCGTGATCCTGGAATTCTTTTTTTCGAATTTCGGGACCTCAGGATTTTGTGTTTTTAAGTCCGGGATTTAGGGATCTGGTGTTTTTTAAGCCCGGGATTTTGGGATCAGAACCCCTCCTACCCCCTCTCACAGATACTGGTGTTGTATCACTACAATTTTTATGTTTTTTATGATAAATCCAATGTAGAAACACTGTCTCTTATTTGGTAGAAGAGTTAAGAAAATTTCACCATAAGAATGATAGCTTTATTCTTTTTAACATGTCCCTATTATTTTATTATACTCAGAATATTCCTAGTCAGTAAAATGATTAACTTTATTCAACAAAATTTTTCGTAAAAACATAGAACTCAAATAATCTGTTAAAGAACTAAATATTTCAAATTCTTATTTTTCTATTAGAATTTTTATATACTTAAACTTTTATTTCTGCAAATATATTTCCAATGAAAAATCTAGAGGTATCAATCTCCTGCCAAAAGTTGAAGATACATGCTTTATTTGATTTATTTAATTTTATATTTGTACATTTAAGGACTAAGATCTCATTTGACATTTTCTCTGTTTTTAATGTGTTCACATTTACAAAGTCTATCAGAAGAATATGTAATGTAATGTTAGAAATTAAAATTTGTGTTTAATAAATCATTTTTGTATATAGATAATTAATATTTTCAAACGATTATAGTTATTCTGTATGCAAAATTGAAAAATATTTTATAATATCTGTTGATAAAGGAAAATTGGTTGTAGAAATGGCATTATTCTGTTTAAGTTGTTATCTTCTTTCTGATAAACTTTTGTTATATATGAATTGATCAACATCTCAAATTTATAAGATACAAAACAATCTTCAATATTAATTGAACAAAAGATTTCAAACTGTAATTTCAGAAATTAGTCTTTATTCATGTCTACCAAAAAAATTTGCTTGAAAACTGAAAATGCATTTTGTTATGTAAAAGGCTGCTTGCATTTTTGTCTCATAGATGCTTGTGAATAGATACATGTGTAGAAATTGTAAAGATTTTGTAATTTGGACACAAAATATTCTTTATCCCAGAATTACACAAAGTTACTGTAAACATGGCTTTTTTTTAACATATGAATTACACATAAATTAGATATGTGTATTTTTGATTGTGTAAAAAAAGTTACAATGAACCTAATAGTTATTTGTTGCTTATAAGTTAATTTATTGATTATGATATGCGATAGTGATACACGTGTGCAATAAAATGATACATATAAAGAGTGTTTAATTATTCATTATTTATGTACAAACTTACTATTATTTTTTTTACGAACATATGATACCAAATCACAAATATGCCCATTTTATAGCAGTTCAGGAGGAAAGCAAAAAATTCATTGAAAACAGTTGTTCCAAGTTAAACATCTTTCTTATTATCATATTTAACAGTGCACTAACTGGACCTAATGTTTTACCAAATCATGTACACCTTCATACTGCTTAGTGACACTATAGCAAGTTAGATTAGTTAAAAAGTTATGCTCCCAGCAATGTTGGTCTAAAATTTGGGCAAACTTTGGTTAAAAGATGAGCCATTTGTCCAAACTTCACTGAACTAAGCTTTAAAAATGGCCCTTTGAACTTTGAAAGTACAGAAAATATATGGTAGAAGAGCAAATACATAATTCATTCAAACTACTGCATATCTTACATACAGACAGGGTACAACTTACCTTGAATTGTTTTCATAGTTTACATTTCTCAGATGTCAACTATATTTAGTATACTGGTATTGCAGAAGACCAAGTAAAATTGAGCTACTGCTCATTTTAAAATAATACCACTGCCTTAAAAATTCAGTAAACAAAAGGTTGTTAAAGTGATGAATGTTTAAATGTATTTAAATGCATGTTTGAATATGTTAGGCCTGATTAGGGTTTTTTACCAAGATAACACAGTTTACGAAACACTGAAAAGGAAAAAATTCACATGGAAATGCATCAGTGCAAGTGGAACATGCTGTCGTAGATTATTTTTATCAGGACTGCTATTCATGAGGTTGGAGCGTTAACTACAACTCGTGTATTGAAAACTATTACTTGAACAATCTCAACTACACCCAAAATTATATATATATATTTATATAGTGCAGCTTACCAAATTATTGAAATCAATTATTTCAATAAAGAAAAAAGGATATGGTGTGATTGTCAATGAGACAGCTATCCATAAAGACCAAAGGACAAATATGTGAACAATTACAGGTGAATGGTTATAGAACATCCTTCAACAATATACAAAATCCCATACAGTTATTTTGACAATCGTTTTCATTCAAACTATTCTGATATGGTTCATTGGATATAAGCATAGAACTTGGTTGAATATAAATAAATCAAGATGTGAAGATATGAATGTGAGTTGAATGGTCTGACTTATTGTGTTTTCAGAGTTGCTGAGCCCTTTTCACTTACAAATTATGGTCTTGTTAAAGCACACAAATGGCTTCATCCTGAGTCTACTTCTCTTTCATTGCTCGTTTCATGTCATGTACATGAAACTAGTTTGTAAATTGTTAGATTCCATTGCACACAATTATAAAAAAAATTATATGATGCATCGAAGTTATAAAATCCTAACACGGAAAGTAGCTCACTATGACTTAATTTTCTTTATTATTTATGTTTGAATGAATTTAAGAAAAATCTGTTTTCTTATATTTTATTCATATAATTATACAAAGCTATATAAAACTGAATAAAAATCATTGATGAATATTATAATGCATATATAACAGTCCTTAATCATTTTATTCTGTATTATGACTGAAGTTTGCTTAAAGTTAAACAATAAATGCAATAAAGCATCTACATATTCTCTTACATTTTCTTTTTATGTATTAGGACCAATTTTCAAAACAGACTACTTGTTTAATGATGAATATCACCCATATAGATTAATTTGAATAATTTCACAACTGTCAGAAGAAACATGAGTACTTAAAAAAATATCAATTGTGTCTCAATACCTAAATTATAGAATATAAAAAGTTTATATGAAGATACTGATGGGAAAATAATTCATAAAAGTTTTCCCTTTGAAAAATACAATAAATTTAAGTAGTGAATAACAATGGAACCATAAAGTTTAATTTTTGTAATTTCAAAGTCAAATAAAATATAAAAATTATCTGAAACATTTATTTTCATCATCAAAGGATCAACCTTTTTGAAAATAGAACTCATATAAAACTATCAGATTATTTCTATAGCGAGTTATGGCGGCCTGTAATGTCATTAGTATTTTTCATTAAGGACTAATGTCAACAATCCTATGAATATGAATTCCGAGTTAGAACTTAATAACAAATAATATGTAGCCTATTTACAAAGTGAGGGGAGATAACTCTCTGTAAAATAGTTGAATAAAATTTATATTTTAAAAGAGTTATGTGGCTATAACAAATATGCTGTATCAACCAAATGAATCAGATAAAAATATGTACCAGCCTTTCCTTTAATGATATGATCATGTTTAGTTTAATACTTAATCCAAGATACTGAAAGAAAATCTTGAAAAAAAGGTTCAATGTGAGTATAAGTTTTCAACAGATTTCGAAGCTAAATAAATCTAAATTTCAATGAAACACAACTTTTTAGGACACTACTTTGCTACGTTTGCTTATATATTACATAAGCATTATTATTGTATTTTTATTGGTTGCCTGCTATTTAATTGCATTTTTATCAGCTGTAAAAAGCAAGTAATAATAAATCTATACTATTAAACGAGAAGACCTCATTTTTGGTGTCGCTTCTCTTCCTTCCACAATAAATCAATCATCATGCCTCTGTGTCCTACAGGTAACATGCATAGTCGTATTTGCCATCCATTCTTATGATTATTCAGATTGGGTTATTTTGGGAGAAAAACGACAAAAAAGGAGTCCGGATATGATTCCGTCATCGGACTAACTTTTAGTCATATATTAAATTTCCGGTTTGAAAGATGCACAAATACAACCAATCGTATGATAGATAAATAAATATGAAAAATAAATAAGCCAATCAGAACGTTCTCCATAGCATGGGGTTGAGATCACATGAACCACAACTATTATATCTCCTTATAGAGATACAATAATTATTTTTCGCGTTTATCTATATGTAAACTACGATTATGACACTTTAAATATACAGACTCTCTGTATTCTGCCTACTGTTTTCTTTACTGAAATGTTTACTATTTAAGGGGTCATACCAGTTGAATATATATAAATTAAAATAAGTAAAATATTTGACACAAGTAGAACCAATCGATGGATAACAAAAATTGAGAGAGAAAAAATAGGCCATTCAGAGCGTTCTCCATAGTGTTTAGATCGCAAGAACCACAACTATTATACCTCCAAAGAGAGGACAATTATTTTTCGCGTTTATCTACATGTAAACTACGATTATACTACTTTATTATATAGAGACTATCTGTATTCTGTCAGGGACTTTCTATGTTAGTATAGAAAGTCGGCCCTGATTCTGTCTACTGTTTTCTTTGAAATGTTTACTACTTAAGGGATCGTACCACTTGCATATATATTAAAATAAGTAAAACAGGCTTAATTTCATCTAAAACTACCTCGACCAAAAACTTAAACCTGAAGCGGGACAGACCCGGACGGAAGGACGAACGAGCGAACGGACAGACAGACTAGCCTGAAAACAAAATGCCCATAAATGGGGCATACAATTTATTGTTGAAATGAAAAATAGTGATTTGGCAAAAACGAAAGTAAAGTAGAGATTAAAAGTAGGCGAGCATTTTTCGGGGCGTAGGGATCGTGTGTTTTTAAACTCGGGATTTGGGGATTGATCCTTACTGGATCTGGGAATATATTTTTCGATTTCATGATTTTGAGATATGCATTTCTTTTAATTCTGCATCTCTGTATTTCATGGTTTTAAGCGCTGGATTTCGGGATCAGGACCCCTCCGACCACCCCTCAAATTAGCCTTAGTCATTTATACATGATTCATATCCTACCATTGACATCGATCTTAATTAGGCTCTCAAAAGAAAGAAAAAAAAAACACTGACGGATTGTCCTAGAAGCATATTTAATTAGACTAATAATGGTCTATATATAAGCAGTTAGATTTATTTCATGTTTGAAATGGTGCAAATTGTTAATTTTATTTGACTTTTACCAAAAAGCAGAATTGTAGCAAAGGAGAAGAATAATTGTGGTCTAAGGCCAGACATACGAAAATATTTGAATTTAACAGAAAGGAAACAAATATCGGACTTTTGAACAAGGGAGAAAGCTTTTGATACCTTTTATGAAATTTCCCATACATACTATCTTTTACAAAAAAACAGTCCACAAGCTCTATATTCCCGCGATTTCGCGGGTGTGTTCTAGTAAATATTTAAAATAAGACCATTTTTGATTGTGAATCTTGAAGAAGTACTCAATATGACATCAAGCTAAACACAATGCTAAAATTACAGGAATAACCATGTTATACAATTACTAAAAAATACCAAAGAGTTCTGAAAATAATTTCGAATAAAGCCAAACTAAAAAGACATATATTTAGCCTTCAGGCAGAGAGAGTGAAAAAGAAAATAGTTCACTAACCAAAGTGTAAAAAGATATTTTATGCTATTCTGCTTTTTTCTTCTTCATAACATTACAAGGCACAAAAACCTATATTGAAAAAATCTTTCTATGCATTCTAAAATCATATTGTAAAACTGTATACACCTTATACTATCTGATACAAAATACAATGGTTGTCTCATAATACTTGAATGCATTAATCAAAAATAGTACATGTACATAACCCTGAGTATCATCACAATACACAATAAACTAAACAAATGTAACACAATATTTCGTTAGTTATAGAATAACTAATCAAAGAATTCAAATAGAGTTAAATATTCAACGAGTGACCGAACAACACATTAATTCACAAATGCGCGCAGTGTTGTTTGGGCACGAGTTGAATATTTTTCGATATTTGAATTCTTTAATTAGTTATTCTTTTTATTACATTGGCAAATGGCTTCTTTTTTTTTTTAACTTCATGTAAAACATGTAAGACACTATATCTTTTTTCTACGCATTCACAATTTGTTGTGATCGGCCGTTATCAACTTCTTGACAACGTCTATTATTGTATGGCATCAGAGAGTAAAATAACCACATTTATTTCACAATTATCAGTTTTTATTTCACTTGTAAATCTATGTAATTCATTGTAACCAATGTAATAATACATATTAAACCCAACCCCATCCAATTACTTATTTAACTAAAAACGCATGGTTTCAACACCGCAACCAAACAATGAACACATATAATCATATACTTTTGTTTCTTAGAATCAGGCAATTAAAAAAAAATGAAAGAAAATTTGTATAAAACATGTATTGTCATAGACATGTGGCTAGAAGGAATAAGAGCAAGGACTGGTAAAGTTGGAATGTATGTACAAATGAATAAGACGCATGTAAAAGTACCTGAAAAGTTTAAATAGTTTCACTTAATATCAATATTTTTCAAAAATCTTTCATTTAAAATAAGAAGATATGGAATGATTGCCAATGAGAAAACTCTCCACAGACCAAATGAGGTAGAAGTTTACAATTACAGGTCACCTATGAATATTCTAAAAATATTTTATTACTACAACTATTTTGTTTTATTGATATGAAACTAAAAGAAAAAACAATTGGTATGAAACTTAAAAGAAAAAAACAATTTATATGAAACTAAAAGAAAAACCAATTTATATGAAACTAAAAGAGAAACCAATTTCAGTGAACTGGACAGTACTTGAGTACAATTTTAGTACCAGAAACCTTTTTTGCTTTTAAAAATCTTCTCCTCTCGTAGTTGCCTTTGAAATATCGCCTCCCTAACAAAAAAATTATCAATATCTATTAACAATGTAAGTATAATCTAACATCTTATATTATAAATAAATTTAGTATGTAATGAATGCCTCCACCAAAATCAGCCAAATGGACTTATTTCAAAAAAGTGTTGAATAGAACTACTTAAAAAACGAACTCAATGTGACATGTAGTTTAGTTTTAGTTATGTCCCCTTATGTGTGATTCTACTGCACATTCTATACAATGTACATATCTAGATACCAAGTGCATATATTTGACTTCTTTTTTTTATTATGTTGTGATTGACATTTGAATATTTTACTACATGTATAAGACACCATATGAAGAACACACATAAAACATGACTTTTAGCACCTCTAAAATAATAAGTTATTTTGCCATGAATAATGCTTGAAAATATTCTCTTTTTGATGTATATGATGATGTCTAATGTAAAAGTCTGAAAAATCTTTGTTATTTTAAGGACACTAATAATAAACATGTTTACATCCATCTAAACAAACCTTGAAATAACACTTTTTATATAACTACATACAGATCAGTTCTAATAATTGGTATAATTAACAGCTTAAATCAATGATTAACATGTACAAAATTACTGATGCAATTTTTGACTTCATTTTCCATCTAGTTTTGATAAATATTTCATTTGTAAATTTCATTAGAAAATAATTTTAGTATACAAAACTGGCATAAACATTTTGGAATGACAATGTACTTATTTTAAGTTAAACATAGTTGTTTAATAGCTGCTGCATATATTTTCTGCTAATCTGAATTAAGATTAACTCCAACTCCAGGCTTTATCTGTTTAGCTTCCTTGGTAAATGTTGTTGTCACCATAGGATAATCACTAAATGAAGACATCTCATTTTCAGACTTACTTACAAAACTATACTTCGTTCTTTCTCTCTTCTTCTTCCCATGCTTCACTTTTTTCTTTGTTGTGAATAATTTACACACGAATACTATATTAACTATAACACTGACTGCTGCGAATGTACTGATACAAATCAGACTAATTGTTATTGTCCTGAAAAAGACAAAAAAGGTTAACAGGTATTAACAAAATCTTCATCAGGTGAACTGACCATTCTTACCATCATCCAGCGCTCAAGCTACCAGGCGACTTGGGCGAAGAAGTCACTTTCTCGACCATCACTTCGCTTTCCTCTACCTCCTTAAAGCGAAAACAAGTCTCCTTTTTCTTGATGATACTCGCTTTCAGTTGATCCCGTCATCGGACATTTTCATTTTTTACCAAGTTCATGAAACATCAATTTTTTATTGTATTTAAAAAAATTTAGATATAAAAAATATTTATCTTAAAAAAAGAGGTTGAAGCATGGTGTTTGCAGTGTGTAGCAGGTTATTTGATAAAAATACAACTTCTTATCACTTCGTGCATTTCCACAAGTTCCAGTACTTGTTACTCGAAAACTTACATCAACCTAAACTTCGGCAGCAAAATAAGTTTTTTACTTCATTTAAACGTGATAAAAGTTGCCTCTAGTAAATGTTTAATCCATTTATTGCATTAAAAACATCATGTTCCTTTCCAAATAACTCGTCAAGCATTGTTTATTTTTATAAATTTTCTTTTTTTTGAACGATCAATGCATTTGAATGGGGACATATAGTTGGAACCCATCTTTGTCCTGGGTTGGGAACCCCCCCTTTTTAAAATGACTGGAAACCTCCCTGTACGGGCGCATGGATGAAACAGCTGACAGAAGAATATTGATCCCAAAGGGGGAAATTACGTATTTCCACACGCATTAAGAGACTTTTGGTTACATCTAATTGATTGGTGTATATAATTCCCTATATTTTTTATGGATTGTTTCAAACTATTGATTAAAGTTGCTTTGAGTCTCATTATACTATTATACTAATATATTTTGGCCCAGCTTAATAACTTTTATATTTTTTTATGAGAGCCACTGAATTTCATACACAAGATAGTTTTGAATTAAATTGTAATTGATATATTATAATTTCTTTACATTTTTTAAAAAGATATTAAATATTTAGTTGGTAGTTTCTCACAAGAACCTTAGTAAAACTTAAACAACTTCTAATTTGAAATGTTACTTTAATTGTATACTAAGATATGAATTGGACAATATAAAAAGAACATTATTTACATATGACTCTTTATACTATAGTAAAATCCAAACATTGTAGCGCACAGTGCGAATGAGCACTTCTCCCTATCAGTTTCAAAAAGAGAAGTCACTTCTCCCTATAATTCTTAAGTAGGGTGAGCCCTGATCATCACATGACTTATCAGAAAATTTTATGAAATACAAAAACAATATCCTTAATTTTCATTGTTTTTTAGGATAATTAAATCAAATAAAGCTTCTTTAAAATATGTTGTTGTTTCTTGGTTATTCAAGATGTTTCCCCATTTATGGAAATGATGGAGAGCAAGAGTACACACACTGAAATGTCTCGCCTTCTTTACTAATCATAGATATTATGTTGATAGACCAAATATAAAGCTTTATTACAACTGTCACATAAACTCAACACTAACCAAGAAAACAAAACATTGATCAATGAACCATGAAAATGAGGTCTAGGTCAGATGAACCATGCCAGGCTGACATGTACATCTAACAATTCTTCAATACAACAAATATAGTTGACTTATTGCTTATAAATTCAGAAAAACAGACCAAAACACAAGAACTTAACACTGAGCAATAAGCTGTGAAAATGAGGTCAAGGTCAAATAAAACCTGTGTAACAGACATATAGATCATAAATATTTCCATACACCAAATATAGTTGACCTAATGCATAAAGTATTAGGAAAATAGACCAAAACTCAAAAACTTAACTTTGACCACTGAACCATGAAAATGAGGTCAAGGTCAGATGACACCTGTCAGCTAGACATGTACACCTTGCAATCATTCCATACACCAAATATAGTAGACCTATTGCATATAGTATAAGAAAAACAAACCAAAACACAAAAACTTAACTATAACCACTGAACGATGAAAATGAGATCAAGGTCAGATGACATCTGTCTGCTAGACATGTAAATCCTACAATCATTCCATACACCAAATATAGTAGACCTATTGCATATAGTATAAAAAAACCAGACAAAAACACAAAAACTTAACTATAACCACTGAACCAAGAAAATGAGGTCAAGGTCAGATGACACCTGCCAGTTGGACATGTACACCTTACTGTCCTTCCATACACCGAATATACTAGACCTATTGCTTATAGTATCTGAGATATGGACACGTCCACCAAAACTTAACCTTATTCACTGATCCATGAATTGAGGTTGAGGTCAAGTGAAAACTGTCTGACGGGCATGAGGACCTTGCAAGGTACGCACATACCAAATATAGTTATCCAATTACCTATAATAAGAGAGAATTTAACATTACAAAAAATCTTAACTTTTTTTTCAAGTAGTCACTGAACCATGAAAATGAGGTCAAGGACATTGGACATGTGACTGATGGAAAGTTCGTAACTTGAGGCATCTATATACAAAGTATTAAGCATCCAGGTCTTCTACCTTCTAAAATATAAAGCTTTTAAGAAGTTAGCTAACGCCGCCGCGGCCGTAGCCACCGAAGGATCACTATCCCTATGTCGAGCTTTCTGCAACAAAAGTTGCAGGCTCGACAAAAACTGGATAAATACAGTGTTTTCAAGAAAACTGGATAAATCAGTGTTTTCATGAAAAAAAACTGGATAAATACAGTGCTTTCATGAAAAACGCTTATAATATAATGTAGCTTTTATTACATAACAGATAAAAATCTTGAGTAGATCAATTATAATTTTTGATCTTATGCATAATTCCATATATTGTGAGCAGATTTGAGATAGATTTCAAAAACTTCATTTTTTTGTGTGCATAAAACAAGTCTAATTTCACTTCTTACAGACGGTAATTAAATATGTAAGCAAATTGCAAATAAGCAAGTTCCACCGTATCCATTCTTCATTTAATTAAGACAAACACAACAACTTGTACCCATTTCTAATCTTAAAACCATTTTACTGTGACAAAAAACTAAATATATATACCTAAACTCTTCTGATTTATCGGAAACTAAATGCTGCCTTTGAATCTGTTGTTTTGCATAGCATTTTCCAGCTGAAAATATAAGGGTTGACTTGCAGGAAGACCTAGTATTGTAAAACACTTTAATTTGATGTTCATACACTTAATAAGAGAGCAATAAACATGCAGCATATGCATAATGTTATGAGTTTTTAAGAAATCAGTTAAAGTTGTTAGTTCTTTTAAAAAAAATAACCATAATTCACAGTTTAAAGCTTCATTTCACATGAAAATCAGCATTTTAACCTAGCTTTTAGTCGTTTCATTTTTCAAAGTTTTGAAATCTCCTTTGAACATATCTCAAATTCACAAAGGTTAAAACACATTTGAAAATTGAACTACATGTATCAACAAACCAGAAACTGACCAATTAGAAGAAACTTGGATAACACATGAAATATTTACTGCTTATATCTTTCAAAATTGTTTAAGGTGGTACCAAACATCTTGACTAAAAACAATTTGACTTGTTTAATTTTCATAAAAGTTTGACATCATATTTACTTTGACCATTTGACCAAAATATAAACATTTAAAACAAAATTTGATCCACAAATTTCATTGGATATATATCAGTTTGACGAACACTTATTTTGATCATTAAAGTTTTAAATTTCCATAACAAGAGAACTTGATTAAAATGTTCAACTGATTTTTACAGAGTTATCTCCCTGTAGTGTTATACCAACTTAAAATAAATCTTACATCTTTTTTCCCTAGTATTAATTACCTTGTATATAATGCTGATCTAGATCTGTAAAATTACAACTTCCTGTTGGTGGGTGGCATGGGCATCCATCTGTACATAAACAAACACTGGAACATTGGTTACCATAGAAACCTATTGGACATTCTGTCAATACAAAATATAAGCATGATCTATAGCCAAACTGGGTAATTAAGAGTCACGAAACCACAAAGACTATAGGAGTGGCATAATTGTAGGCTATTTTCTGCATAGAATGAGTCATCCAAGTTATCATATTTTAGTATCTGTAAATACAAAATTGTAAACCAAGTTTACAATGTGTTTAAATATATATGAGCACTATGCACAAATGAAATAATCACATGCAACAGTTATAATCTGACTCATCCGACCTTCTTGATAAATATTGACCATTAACTTACTTCAAAAATGCTTATTAGTATATATATATATATATATAAATGTATTAACAACTTGTCTAAACATCAACCCAACAATGTTAGATCTGTAAATTTGCTTTCGCAAATTTTTGGTTCTTCCCTCGCCGGGATTTGAACCCATGCTACTGTGATATCATGACACCAAATCGCCTGCACTGCAGCCGTCCCGATAGACCACACGACCACCTGGGCTTTACTAAGGTAAAGCTTTCGGTGGGCATGTGTAACCTTTCCACGTCAGTTTTAATCTAGCGGCGTACTACAGTACATGATATATAAGCCATGGAGATGTTATTGTTACAGATCAGCTAAATTATCTATAGTAAAGGATCCTACAAATTCATGTAAGATACAGTCACAGAAAAAAATTATATTCATAAGTACGTCTGAGTCAGTGACAACTCTACAATGTATTAATGTATTATATATATGGTTTATAGTATTGCGGTGCTTTGAGTTCATGCATAGCTCATGCTATTTGAATATAAATATATATCATTTAAATATTTTAATAAAGTATTGCATTCACTTTCTGTAGCACAAAAAAATGTACTAATTTAAAATAGTGCCGTGATTTAAATATTAGAAACCAAACAGGGTACAAAGCTTTAGTCTGTTTCTTAATACTCAGTGCAAAACTATTTGTCATCAATGTCAATTGTCAAGTGGAATATGAATATGAAACATGACTGTGTCATAATAATGATATGAATGTGAAACATATAAAACTGAAAACACAAGTAACATAAAATGTTAAATAATTGGAGCAAAATATATTGAATACATATATCCTGTAAAACTCAAATTGTTTTATATTTGCTGTGTTGATTTTGCTTATTGTTGAAAGCTGTCCAGTGACCTACAGTTGCTAACCTTCTACACCATTCAGTCTTCGGTAGAGAGTTGTCTGATATAGCAATCATAACACATCTTCTTATTCTCCAGTGTAATATTCTGTTCGACAAAAAGAACTTATCAATCATACAGTTATAGAATAAAATATATATTTATGCTTGCATTATATCAAAAGCAAATAGTTTTTGTGTTCTTACCTTTTTCACATAATTGACCAGTGAATCCTGGTTGACAATCACAATGTCCATTAACAGCATCACAGGTACCATTAGAACCATGTGAACAGGAACACTGCTGAACACAATTCTTCCCATAATACCCTTGTGAACAGGAAGTATTGCAGTTATCTCCCTTCCATCCAGCCTCACAAGTACACCCATCTATGATTCAAATGGATATAAAAGTATTAATAGTCATTAGACATGTCAAACATGACCATGCACACATTCTTCATTGATCATTTCAATGATACACACTTAAGGATGTACTGAGGTGATGTTTTGGAATTTTTGTCAGATGTTCGGACTCCTTGGTTTTTGTTGAGCCTGCGACTTCTGTCACAGAAAGATCAACATAGGATAGTGATCCGGAGGTAATGGCGGAGTTTGCTAACCTCTTATAAGCTTAAATATTTCAGAAGGAAGAAAACTTGATCCTTCATACTTTGTATATAGATGCCTAATGTAATGTATTTTCAGTCAGTCATATGTCCATTGTTCATTGGTCTTTATTCTTCATGTGACTTAAGCAACCTTTTATTCTCTATTCTCTTTTCTTTGCTCCATTCATCTTTATTCTTTTTACAATTAGACTTTAGCAGCCTTTTAATAATTATTATTCTTTGGGAGAAAAAATTGGGATATTCTGGGAAATAATGTTGACTCATCTGGGAGAAAGAAGAGGGGAGTAGGAGTTAGGGGGAGGAAAGTTGAAATCAGGGACCCCCTTTCTACCCCTCAAAGCTGGCAGGTTTTAATTTCACAATTTCAAATGTATCAAATATAAGCTGATCTTCATTATGGAAGCATTGCCTTGTTTATAGTCTAGTACAAGTACATGTATAAAGTATCAATAATTCTCATTAATTAAAATATGTCACTTATGTAAGGACAGACAAGGTTAACCAATAAACAAATTAGGAAAACAAATAAAATGTTGACAAGTTCAATAACTTATACATGATCTAATTTTGATAAGTTACATAAATGTGTGTTTATCTCTGTGTTATCATATCAAACAAACATATATTATCAGTATAGTCAAATTTTTAGCAAAGTCATTGTCAGTTATATTCAAATTGGTTTCAATAAAACACTTTCTGTTATATTTTGGAGAAACCTGCAGCAGATAAATTAAAAGAGTATAAAAAATGTCTTTTGATCCTAATGCAGACATATTTAGAAATTCTTTAACTATGCATGTCAGAAACCATGGGGCAGGTCGAAGAATCATAATGTTTACATTATCTAAATAAAATGAAATTATGAAGTTATCTTTACATAATATGATATTAACTCCAAGGATTCACCCATGTAAACCTTATTTTTTTCTCTCCTCATGATGTACTCCTTAAATATCACAATAGGATGATTACATGTGACACACTCCCTTAAACATGTTAAATAATACACCTTCATGCTGAATATCATTAGCAAGTTTCAAGTAAAAAAGGTAGGGCAATGAAAAAATTGTATAAGAAGAAACATAAGAAAAAAAAAAAAAATTAGAAGAAAAATCTTCTTAATCATAAAGTCTCACTTTGTTGAAGGGGGGAATAAATTAATACCAGTAGCTAATGATTGAATAAAGATGATTTTCTATGAAAAATGAAATAATTTGTCATCTATCATGATATTATGTAGTTATACAATTGATAAACTGGTTAATCTTAGCCACTCAATGATTAACTTGAAACCAAACTGTCTAAACCAAATAATAACTAATACCTTACCCTCTGTACACGTCCCATGTTGTGAACACTCATTCTGACATTTCAGATGATCACAAGCTGATCCGGCCCAGTTGGTATTACACAGACACTCTCCATCTTTACAGGTGCCGTGACCAGAACAATCTAAGGGAGAGCACTCAACTTCATGAACACACAAAATGGTAGATACCTTTCTTGCACAGTTGAATTTCTCATCATCTAAGCTTGAATTAACATAATAGACATTTCTATTTAACATGTGTTAAAAAGAAAATAGTAACTAAAAAATATCTGAATTAATATTCAAGTAAAGAATTTGAAAATTTAGGTTACTATAAACTGATAATAACGAACAATAACTATTGAAAAATTATCAGTTTGCTAAAAAAAATCAGGTAAATTATCTTCATTATCCAACCATCAGAATCAAATTGTCTAAACCCATTATCAATTTGTTATGGAAAATAAATTATTTAATTATATTTTCTTTGAATATTGAATTTTCAATAAATCACTTCAAGCAGGTAACTTTCCAACACATCATAACTAGTCAGACTATAGCTTCTTAGAATAGAAGAAAAATGTGTCCGAGGAAACAAATGCCCCCATTCAAGCTTTGCAATTTTCAATGGTAAATGACTAGATGCCAAAATTTAAACTCTGTTTCCAAGTTTTCACTCTAAGCATTCTGTATGAGTTTTATGTAATTTTCACCAGGCAAAGTTAAGTAAGAGTGTCGTGGAAAAGAAAATGGGACAGACAGACAGATGGAAAGTGGGTAAATAGTAAGACTTAATGTACCGGTTGACTTAAATCTTTACTGTGGGGAAGGTAATGGATAAGGTATTTCATAAACACATTTATCATTACAATTAAAAGTACTCATTATTATAAACATCTGTTTAGGTCCTACTGAAGGACGCCTCCAGGTGTGGGAGATTCTCGCTGCATTGAAGACTCATTGATGGCCTTCAACTGTTGTCTGCTCTATGGTCAGATTATTGTCTCTTTGACACATTCCCCATTTCCATTCTCAATTTTATATCACTCAGGGTTTCTTTTAAAAAGGTCATTCTACTATTTACCATTTACATAATAAATGTATCATAGGTAAAAGATAAAAGGATATTTCTCATTATAATATTTTGTGGCACTAAAAGCCTTTGCTAGAGTCTGACATGTAGGCCTTTAAACTTGCCATACAAAACATGAAGTTATAACTTCAAAACCCAAATGAAAACCAAATAATTACCATCTATCAGTTGGATAGTTAACTAAAGTATCATTTACTACATAAGTAGCAGAACCACCACCATCCAGATTTATTGCATTAACAAATCCATACTCCAGCAATACATCAGCCATTTCATACAAACTCATTCTGTAAAAATAATATATATCAGGTTCATTTTTTATTGACAGAATCTAATACTTGGTCATTCTCAATGAATTAACTTGAGGTGGTATTATTAACACTAACCATTGACCAATAAACCCCAAAATAGATACAGAAGAATTACTATCACAGTCTTTAAAACATGCTGATTAGATGAAAGAGAGTAATATGGTGACACAATGAAAATATTTCTTTGAAAGCATCATTTACAAGATTTTCAATAACTTGAAACCCTTTTACTTCACATGCATTCTGCTATTTGAGCTCACATACTTGTTGCTCTCCTGGCATTTGCTTGCTCTGCTTGTGACAAACCAAAATACAGATTCAACCTTTCCATTCTGAATCCCCTTAATTACTGTGTGTCCAAATTATCTTCAAAACTTACTTTGAAAAAAAAAACCAATTTCTAACTTTTCCTTTATTTTGTTATGAATAGTTAATTGTACACTATAATGATAAAGCAAAATAAAACATATGAATCAATGCCTGGTTTTTAATATTTGTCAGATTCTTTTTATTTAAGGCAGAAAAAGGTTAGCTTGATGTCCTTGTGTAACATAGAAATTACATGAATATTGTTATAAATTCAAAGGGTTGCAAACTAATATTATGTGTTTCTCATGTTGAAAAAAAAATCATGTTTAAATGACATTTTTTGCAAAAAGTTTTGAACTATAACAGTAAACAAATATTCTCAATTAGACAAAAAGTAATAAACAGTTCTATTTCTTCTCTTCTATATTGTTGGTAAATAAATTTTCCTGAAAACATTAAATAACGCCATCAAATGTAAGTCCTTTACCCATTATGATCAGTTTTACCATCCACCTGCATTATTAATACCCTTCCATCTTTATCACTTCCAACAACACTCCTGGCTGACATAACGTTAGCAAATCTTTCTAGTGTACCTGTAGAGAATCAAAAACTAGGGTGAGAATTATTTATATCATTATTTATAAAATTTGTGGGAGAATGTGCGGATAAAAAGCAATTTGTATTTTCAAGTTATAAAGGGGCATAACTAATGATGATAACTCTTGAAACTAAGATGACTTATGCAAAAATTTAAATTCTGTCTGCAATGTTTGATTCTAAGCATTGTGTATGAGTTTCGTAAAATTTGCATGAGATAAACTATAAGTAAGAATGCACAATAAAATAATGGGACAAGACAGACAGACGTAAGGTAGACTGTCAAGGGTGGCACTTAAGGGCATACGATACAGTAACAGGGATAATAATGACGTTGCTAACGTAATTTGTTATTTTCGCGACGTCAAACTATGACATATCGGGAAAAGATGTATTTTTCGACTGATTTTTATCATCCAAACTGATTTAATTTGAAAACGAGTTCATGGACCCGTATTTTTCAAAACGGCATTTTGTTTCATTTTGCAGGGAGATTTTGTGACCCCAATTTTATAAAACTGTAAATAGAGGATTTTTTTTAATTTTGATAAACATGCAGTAAAAAATGATGTTTTTTCCTCAATTCATGAACATTTGATAAATATGAGTTATTTCTGAATAAAAAACTGCATATTTTGAAGGATATTTGTAAAACACAGGAATTACCGATTATTTAACAAAAAACAATTTGTGTTTATCTTTTATAACAAAAAAGTTATGTCTTTTTTTCGTAAAAGAAATTATGGCCACAAATCTGAATTTTGAGTAAATATACAAAATTTCGACCTCATTTTACTCAAAAAGTAGCACATGAAGGTACATTTTTTATTACATATTTGATTTAATCAGGTAGAAAATAGCTTATTTGCAAATTTTCATGAACTTGTAAATACAGGATCAAAACTGTATCGTATGCCCTTAATGCCCACGTTGCCTTTGGCTGGTGCCATTAAAATAACTTTGATTATATTATTTATAAATAGAAATATTTATACTAATATTTACAATTTCTATTTATAGTATTCAAACACTTTTGAAGTTGTATAAATGTAGCGCAAGAGTAATCACAAAAACATACCTGTTTCTTGAGTGTCCTGACATTCAATCTTTATACTTTCAGTGATGTACGTTTTCCCATCCCTGACAAGCCAGATCACACCTCCTACTAACTGCTGAAATTGTTCAGCAACCAAATCTATTTCAGATAAATAACTGCAAACACAAAAATGTGACTTTTAGTTTTTTTTAATGCCTTTCTTTGCCTTTTTTGTTAACTGGATTGACCATTGATCCTCAAAGGACATTTCCATAAGTGATTACACATTTATATAAAACAATGCAAAGGATAACATATTGACATTCTTAAGAACCAAGACTATATTCATTCTTCTCCTGGTTAATGTTAAGCTGGCAAATTAATTCCCCCTTTTCCCAAATAAATGAATGGCACTTTAAATGATATTCCATCTATAATTTTAAATATTCAACCTTAAGGTCCATCTTCAAACAGTAGATTACCCTCATATAAACATTAACTGAAATCCCTCTTGCAGTAATGATAAAAAACAAGTCCAGGTTAAAGATTTACAAACATTCAGTATTTCCAGAAAGATTTCGTTACTGAGCATTATCATATTGCTTAATTCACTTCTGTAAAGTTTCACTTAATATGGAAAATTGGAAATATGCATTAATAGTTTTAAATCAAACTGGTTTATAACTATTTATCTAAATCATCACAGCAAAAGATCTCTTTATAAAAACACCTCTTCATAGTATTCATCCTCTGATCCCTTCATATCCACTTAATTCCAAGGAGTTTGGCTTTTCCATCCTTCCTGATCAAAGAATGGTAATGGTTCCATATTTTTCATTTCAAGGTTTTCTATAGCAGACTATACAGTATGGGTTTTTCTTATTGTTATCTATACCTTTTGGAATAAACATACTGTAAACCAACTGATTTTCACGTTTTTCTCTTTCTCAACCAATTCACGGCTATTTAATTTCACGATTGATAAAGTTTAATAAGAAAAGACCCACGTTTTACATATTCACGATGATTTATATTCACGTTTTTTTTCAACTTGCGAAAGTCGCAAAAATAAGTTGGTTTACAGTTACCTGTTACTTAAATGTTAAAAGCCCTTATTTCTGATAAAATTTCATATACTGTGCATTACCCAAAAAATAAATGTCCATCCTTTGTTATACCAAAATGTGCATTTTGTACTCCATTAGAATCCAATACCACTTTCCCATCACTAATTACATTTCCTGAAAATTTTAAAATTAAGTGTCAATATCTTTTATACATGTTCCTCAATAATGGTGTAAGTAAATTGAAAACAAAAAAACACTGGTTATATGATAATTTTACAAAGGAAACAAAATATTAAAAAAAAAAAAACAGTTGGGCTAAAAAATGTATTGTCATAAAAGGAATAGGTAAAACCACACCAGGTCAACATTTCATGTTTAACTAGAGGCTCTATAGAGCCTTAGTCGCTTACCTTGGTCTATGTGAATATTCAACAAAGGACATTATAGATGTGATAAGAATTCATGACAAATTTTTTTTTTTCTATTTTCTATTGATTATAAGTTTCTATCTTTTTTCATTACTTTTTGCTCTAAACACAAAAGAAGACAACAAAAATTATCCTCATTTAAGGGCAATCACTTCTATAAAGAGTCTATATCAGCAAAACTTGAACTGTTAGAAGTTCTTGCCTTTTTAAAAAATTTTGTGATTTGTCTCCTTATTAAAGTTTCTATCTATCAATTATATTTTTTTTTATCACATAGTACTAAAATTATAAAAAAAAAATCAATTCCTGTTCGTCCCAGATGACTTTTAAAATGTAGATATCACTGGAAAATCTCCAAATTATCTCCCTTTGGTGCAAAAATGCCATGAACTTTTGTAAAATTTTAGCGATTTCTGTAATAAAGTTCTTTTTTAATTTCGATATCACCTCTATTTCTCCTATTAGTTCAACAGAAATAAGGTATCTTTACAAAAATGTATGCTTCTTTCAAAGGCAGATTGTGAGCTTAAATGAACAGTGACCCATTCTGTATTTTATTTTTCTATTGAGAATCAAATAAAGTTCATTTGTACAAAAATATAGCTAAATCCTATATCAAATAAAACAAAAAATGATTTAGACCCGCGAGCCACCGTAAGAGCAATATGGACCATAATTTGCTATTGGGCTCGTTTCCTATAACTATAGAAAAATGATAAAATTGTGAATTACTGTTGTAAAAAAAGTTGTAACTACATCTAAAGATGCCATTATTTTTATCAACATACAAGTGTATGCTACTCTTCCCTAGAAAAAAAATTGAAAGATTATAAGACCATATTTTTGTGTCGTTTCTCACGTTACTTTTCGCTTCTGAAGTGCATAACGCTGACTGATTTATAGATAATCGTCACCAGCAAATTCGTAACTTTTGCTTTCAAATAACAAAGAACATCAACCAATAAGAATAGTGAAAAGAAAATGCAGAGAACTATAAGTATTTCTGTAGCAGGTGTAAGAACACTGTCGTTACTTTGGTTTCCCATTTTGTAACGCAAATTTTAGATGGTGTAATCTGCTTTGTTGTAAAAGAATTCTTTGCAACAATATGCAAATATGAACTCTCCCGAGATGTTCAAACAGGTAAATCAGAAATGATTTACATTCTTGTTTTGATCTTCGTAATAATTATGTTAGAAAATGACGTTATCGTTATGCGTTACATTTCACACGAAACAGAAGTCCAGTTATTTATTAAAATTGTTTTCGTCGTTAAGTTCTAATCATCTCCGGTCATACATGAAACATGTGACTAATATGTGATCACGCCCTTACAGCCAGATATACGAAATACTAGGTCTAAACATTGTTTTTGTTTCCAACAGAATGTTAGCAAACATAATCTGTAGACTTGTTTCGTCTTGTTTAAAAAAGGAAAATACAATTTTCAAAGAGATTGTGCCGGGGATCTATTATTTTTCCTATGTGCATAATGTTACATACGATCTTGTGTGAAAATAAATGCCTAATGACTTGACAAAATCGATTTCAGATTTGACCGATGTTTTAACACACTTCGTTTCCCAATAACGATGTAAAGGGTCCTTGGAAAATTCAATCGAAATTACGTCTCTTATCATGGTGCCAATGTTCGTTGGATTGATTTTGCTGCAGCAGTAAATATTACTGGATATTTTAGGTGAATAAAGATAATCTAATAAAAAATACATGTTAATATACCGTTACACTTGGAATGTACAAAGTTGGTATCTTTGTCACAATTTTTAATTATTTTTTTTTATTCATGTTCTGCAAACACTTTTCAGAAACGCAATACACATGTCAAAGGAAAAGTGAACTTTTACCATGCATGACTTGAAAGGAAGTATTTTATTGATTTTAGCCCACTAAAGTAGGTTAAAATGTGGAAACCATGTAGATGGTGTACAGGTCACAAATATCACATGGTGCCTATTTTAAAGATTCTAATTCCAAGTTAAAAGTTTTTTTCTTTACTGGATTTAAAGAATTTTACATTGCCAATGATTTGGAATAAATTGTATATAACTGGAATTTCAAAACCAAATATAAATACATTTTTTTGGCTAAAACGTCAAGATACAATGATTATGGTATCCTGTATCAATGAAGAAAATATGGAAATTCCTGAATAAATTGTACTAATTGTTTTCAAAACAAGCACATATTTAGGAGTTTTATAATACTGTTACATTTCAGATGGATTTTAAGAAAAAGTATACTGTTCAGATTAATTTAAGCAGATTTTGCAATAAAATAAAACTAAAAAAATGCTTTCAGTCTCTTATGATTTCCTGTCGCGTTTAAAAAAAACTTTAATTTAACATTGAAAATAGATTTTAAATATTAACATGAAGCAAGTAACACTAGTAATGGTGTTCATTAATGTCTTTTGAAATATATTGTGCAAAATAAAGAAAATAAAGATTGGTTTCCTGTTTGGTTTCCTGTCACGTAAACAGTGAATCAAAATGTATTATTTTTTTCTCGAAAAACTCAATTGTTCCATTAATACTATTCCAACACCAACACAACCCACAGAATAAAAGTTAAAGTTTTAGAACTTGTAACTAGAGGCTCCAAAGAGCCTGTGTCGCTCACCTTGGTCTATGTGAATATTAAACAAAGGACGCATTTGAATTCATGACAAAATTGTGTTTTGGTGATGGTGATGTGTTTGTACATCTTACTTTACTGAACATTCTTGCTGCTTACAAACATTCTACCTATATTGAACTTGGCCTAAGAGTTTCAGTCGAAAATGTTAATTAAAATTTACAAATTTTATGAAAATTGTTAAAAATTGACTTTAAAGGGCAATAACTCCTTATGGGGTCAATTGACCATTTAGGTCATGTTGAGTTATTTTTAAGTCTTACTTTGCTGTACATTGTTGCTCTTTACAGTTTATCTCTATCTATAATAATATTCAAGATAATAACAAAAAACGATGAAATTTCCTTAAAATGACTAATTCAGGGGCATCAACCAAACAGCGGTTTGTCCGATCCATCTGAAAATTTCATGGCAGATAGATCTTGACATGATAAACAATTTTACTTCCTGTTAGATTTGCTCTAAATGCTTTGGTTTTTGAGTTATAAGCCAAAAACTGCATTTTACCCCTATGTTCTATTTTTAGCCGTGGCGGCCATCTTGGTTGGTTGGCCCGGTCACGCCACACATTTTTTAAACTAGATACCCCAATGATGATTGCGGCCAAGTTTGTTTAAATTTGGCCTGTTAGTTTCAGAGAAGAAGATTTTTGTAAAAGATTACTAAGATTTACGAAAAATGGTTAAAAATTGACTATAAAGGGCAATAACTCCTAAAGGGGTCAACTGACCACTTTGATTATGTTGACTTATTAGTAGATCTTACTTTGCTGAACATTATTGTTGGTAACAGTTTATCTCTATCTATTATAATATTCAAGATAATAACCAAAAACAGCAAAATTTCCCTAAAATTACCAATTCAGGGGCAGCAACCCAACAACAGGTTGTCTGATTCATCTGAAAATTGCAGGGCAGATAGATCTTGACCTGATGAACATTTTTACCCCATGTCAGATTTGCTCTAAATGCTTTGGTTTTTGAGTTATAAGCCAAAAACTGCATTTTACCCCTATGTTCTATTTTTAGCCGTGGCGGCCATCTTGGTTGGTTGGCGGGGTCACGCCACACAATTTTTAAACTAGATACCCCAATGATGATTATGGCCAAGTTTGGATTAATTTGGCCCAGCAGTTTCAGAGGAGAAGATTTTTGTAAAAGTTAACGACGAAGGACGCAGGACGACGGACGACGACGGACGCCAAGTGATGAGAAAAGCTCACTTGGCCCTTTGGGCCAGGTGAGCTAAAAAAGGATACAAAAAAACCCCAAAGGACGAATACCAAATTATGGTCCATATCTCCTACATGTATAAGAAGATGTCTGACAGATTTTCTATATTGATTATCAATAAATATGGTTTTCAAAATGATAGATAAAACTTGTATTTTACCCTGATGTGTTATTTTCAGCCATGGCAACCATATTTGTTGGCAGGCGGGGTCATTGGACCCATTTTTGTATTCTTACTTTTTTGATAAGTGCAGTTCCTTTTCATGGTGTGTATATTTCCCAATGCATATGTTATTATTGTGTCATGGATTTCAATGAAAAGATAATAAATTTGAGAATGGAGATGGGGAAAGAGAAAAAGAAAAAAGAACCCAACCAAAGACAAAGAGCAGTAAACAGCCCAAGGCCACTAACAGGTCTTCAACGCAGCGAGAAAATCCAGCACCCAGAGATGGGCCTCACTCAGCTATGTATAAAAGTAAATTATCACATCAGGGATTTTGATATCATAAATTACTTAAAACTTTTACAAAACCTTTGATTTCTATAATTATCATACATTATTGTCAAATCTTAGTTACAAATGTATATGATAGGAAATTCTCACAGTTTACAAATTTAAGAGAATCCACAAAAACTGATTCAAATATAAAAACTATTACCTAGACATGATCCATTACGTGTATTAAAGAATCCAGCATTGATTGCCATTAAACAATTCTTTTGTTTGGCTGATTTTGGTGTCGTAGACCTGATTTGGTCATCACATCCTCCTTTGTATCCTGGTTCTAATACAGATATAGACCTCACTGGGTTGTTAACAACAGTAAAATGTATCTGTGCGTCACGTTTAATAAACTGGCCCACAGCTTTTATTGCATGGCGAGTTTCAGCTATAGGGTGAATGATATCAGAACTGCCATACCCATGTGCCATATGTTTAGACTTCGTCACATTGCCAAATAAAATATGCTGACAGTCTCGTGTATGACGATGGCCGTGGTATTTTAAGAGATGGCTAGTAAAATAACTCTGTATTAAATTGTCATGTTCATCCACTGACTCACACTGTATTTTGAAAAATACACTGAAAAATAAAACAAAGTAATATTTCAATCTAAGGCTTATATTGTTTTAGCATGTTTAGAGTAGTTATGAAATGTTGTAACAAGTGTATGCCAAGACCTGTAACCTTTAGTTCAGCTGCTAACAACTGTCAGAGGCTCTGAAACAATAAATTTGGAGAAGAAAAAAGAAGAAGAATGTATCTGAGGACAGGAATGTCCCAGCTTAAAGACTGAACAAGGTCAAGGGTAACACTTGATGCCAGCTTCTTCTTCACTTGTGGTTAGAGGAACAATTGTGTAGCTTGTAAAAATAGCGTGACTAGTGGACTTTGAATTACATTTGCACTACTGTAAACCAAAATATTTTCACGAGTTATTTATTTTTCGAGATTCTTTTTTTAAGAGATGACTTATTACATTTTTATGTTTATTTGTTTTAGTCACTATACTGTTGTCCCTTCCTCCATTAAGACTATTACATAATCTGCATCTGCAATTTTTGGTAATGTCCATTTGACCTGCCTCTGTAGAGGAATATCACAGTTGTTATCCATTCATTTGTTATGTTATAGCTTTTTATTTTGCCATTTGATTACAGGCTTTTCTTTTTTAATTTTCCTCAGAGTTTGTTACTTTTTTATTAATTTAACTTCTTTCTAATTATTATGAACTATCATCAATTTTTTGCAGAAATCAACAGAAAGGGGACTCCAATTTGGTCATAATGATCAGTGGATGAAAGAGTAATGAATCTGGGATTAATATTCCTTTTTTTCCCTTTTTTTTAGAATGCCACCAGAGATGTTTGATGAACATGGTGGGAACATAGAATGATCTTGGTGAGAGTGAGCTACAGTATAATACACTAGAAACCATGGGTTCTTATGTTGTACTGTAACACTACTGTTACACCAAGGTCCCAGGTTAGAGGGAGGGTAGGGGTCCCACTATCATGTTTAACCTGTCACATTCTCTATGTATGTCCCTGTCCCAAGTCAGGAGCCTGTAATTCAGTGGTTGTCATTTGTTTATGTGTTACATATTTGTTTTTCTGTCATTTTTTTAACATAAATTAGGCTCTGTTAGAATGTTTAGTTTTCTTGTTTGATTTGTTTTTTCATTGTTATTTTTGGGGCTTTTATAGCTGAGTGACTATGCAGTATGTGCTGTGCTCATTGTTGAAGATTGTATGGTGGCCTATAGTTGTTTATTTCTGTGTCATTTGGTTTTTATCGATGTATGTGGAGTTGTCTGATTGACAGTCTTACACATCTTCATTTTTTATATTCATGATATTAGCTCATGTTGTAATCAGATAAATTGTGGTATGGTTGTAGTCAAAACATGATGAAAATAGTAAAATAGTGAAGCTGCGGACTAAGTGTGTTGAGAAGGTGATATAAAAATAGCAAGATCATTGAGGAAGTGTATTAAATGAGGACGTCATAGCAGAATCGTGAAAACAACATTTTTATGCTGTTAAAACCGCTCTTCCAAAATAAAAATAAAATCTATTTTCATAAGCGTTTTCAGGCCTGGGGAACCTAAGTATGACGGCAGCCCCCTCATCCCAAAAGTAGGTCAGTCAGACTGAATCCGGGTCCGTTCGCGCCCATTCACGTTCGCACCCACTCATGTTCGCCCCCTTTCACTTTCGCACCCCACATGTTCGCACCCAAAGTCCGTTAGCACCCTACATGTTCGCGCCCAATCTTAATTGGTTTTGTGTTTAACAACTTTGTAATCAAGTTTTGGCAAGTAGTATTCTTAAAAGTATAATTGATTTCATTGTCTCAAAATAAAGCGAGACAGCATTTTTTATGTGTTGAATAAATCTTAATCATGTTTTTGAGAGTGTATTGTTAAAAAAAAAATATTCCTTTCTAATTAAAGTGGGATTCTGTCAACGTTTTATTTTGTGTTGAATAACACTTAATCATGTTTTGTTTAATGTATTGCCTTTGTTTCATTGGCTTGTTTCAAAATAAAGTGAGATTCTGACTACGTTTTTCTTTGTGCGTTGAATAACTTTTATCATGTTTTGGTTTATATAATAGTGTATTGCTATATTTTATTATTTCATTGTTTCAGATCAAAGGGACCAAGCTGTTAAAAACAATTATCTTTAGTGTTTTTCATTTAAAATATTTAATCATTTACTCATACCAAGCTATAAATACATGTATCAAAGCAATTAAAAACAACAATCATGATTTTCCAATACACCTTATCGCTAATCCCGGCTGACCCGGCCGCTTGAACTTTAGACGCATACAAAAATCACTTTTCCATTGTGGCGTCAGATATTTTGCTTTATGACGTCAAAATTTTACGAGAACCTGTGTGATATCCAGTAATGGCGGACAAATAGCGATAAGGTGTATTATTCAACTGGAATTTGAATTAAAATTGGGCGCGAACGTGTAGAGTGCGAACGGACCTTGAATGCAAACGTGCGAGGTGCGAACGTGTAGGGTGCGAAAGTATATTTGGCGCAAATGGACCTGATACCAGTCAGACTCACCTCAGTGCCCCCCCTTTTTAGAAAAAGTTCTGGATCCCTCACTGTTTTCTTACATTTCCCATTGGCATTCAGGTTTTTTTCCCCATATAGTTTATTTTACTTTGATGAACTGTGTTAAAAGTGTCTCAATTTTGATATAGGATAGGACTTTTTAATCTGACATGTCATGGCCATGGGTTTTCGAAAATTTGTTGCTCAAGTAGTCCATACAGAAACCACACATTTTGAACCTCATAGTACCTTAAAATAAATAGAAACACATAAATAGGACTACAATAACATCGTTTTTGCATTTCTTAATGCATGTCTTCCACATAATGTGTTAATAAATATCCTGCATCCACATCAGCGATAACTTCTGTCATCTGCATATCATTTCGGAATGTTCAGGTATATATGTTCCGAGAGGCGGAAGTAAATGTTTGTTGCTTCCGGTTACAATTTATTTCTTTGGTCAACAACTGGAACATTGTCATTGTCTTGGATTTGTTGTGACATAAAATCACCAGGCTGGAATCAATCCAAAATATTATTTTTACTGAAACTTATGCTTTTAATGGCTGCAGCAATTAATCAATTGTCAATAATTTGCAAGGAAAAATAGATAGTGTTCTTACATAATTTTTGTTTATAAATATTGTGTTAGTTTATAGTGAATTATATTTAAAAGTAAAACTGTTTAATATGGTAACAAAGACTTTTCATAGTGATCTTGAGACAAAATGTGTTGATGGGTTCGAGTAATTCTAGGAGAAGCAGAACTATGAGCACAAGTAGTGAGACTGAAACAGAAGTTTTGGGAGCTCAAGGTGGATCAGATTATCCATCGGCAAGAGCTGCAGAATATCCATCTCCAAGAGGAATAGATTGTCCGCCACCAAGAGGAGCTGGTGGATCAGATTGTCCTACACCAAGGGGAGCAAACTCTTCAACTAGAACTGGCGGTGAGGAGGATCAGCACGATTTACAAGCAATACTGGCATACCTAATACGCAGGTAGCTACATCATGTACATGTACATATCTTCAAGATATTTTAACTTGTAAATTTACCTATAATTGTATATATTTTTAAAAAAATGGTAATGAATTAGTTATTCAAAGCATGGAAGTATTATATTGACAGGAACTACAACGACTTATTAACACTTATTTATAACCCGGGGAGCTCTGTAGAAAAGATATGGAAACTAACTAATTAGTATGTTATCGTTAATAGCCCTTTGTGACCATGTGCGATGCCGCCGTCATAAATTGACCAGAGATACTTCTTATCAATCACGTGGTTTTAATCGAGACAGCTTAACAATAGTACCTGTCGGAAAACACCTTTACTTATTTCAATCGCGTCGGTAGACCTTTTTTCGTGAACAACTTATTTAAACAATTCGACTGATGCATAAAAAATGAAAATCGGCCCAGAATTAATTATTCTACAACGTTTTAAAATAGTGAGTGACATTATTTGATTAGTTTGTGGGAGAAGTTTAAATCGCGATTAAGGTGTGTTCCGGTTACCGCCGGTAAACAATAAATATATTTGATAAATATTAAAACTGTGAAGTTAAGAGTTATATATATGGTTAAGTTACTGGATTATCCTGGAAAGTAGAAATTTCCAGTTTACAATACGAAAATTAATCGAGCAAGTACCAATCAACAAAATACAGCAGAAGTAAACAGAGATCTAACTACGTTAAATAGATATTTAGATAATACATTTCTGTCCTCTAAAATATGTTATGACTATCCGATCAAATGATACTGGTAAATATTATTGAACAGTCGCACAAGAATTTGTATAATGTCACTATAAAAATCCCTGAGTCGCAGTACTAAAAAAATATTTCAACACATCGGGGTTCAGCTGAACATTCGTATATACCAACCAATGATCTTACCCTGGATTTAGAGCGAAGCTTAATAATTCCTACATTTATTTGAAATTTCTTTGATCTTTTGATTTTATCAGAACGATCATCTTTACAATCGTCTTAAATATACAGGAATTGAGTGCCACTAAATGGAGTAAACAGTATAGTTATTATATAATAACAACTTGCAATGTATATATTTACATTTAGTGCAATGTCTACTGAAAATAAATCAATAAACATGGGGCATTTATTCAATAAATTTGATACAAATTTCCATCGCCAATGTGTTTTTAGAATTAATGATGACTCGCATTAATTCATCAATCTCTCAATCGGCACAGTTAAGTAACGGAATCTGCCGAGGTTTGCCGATTGCTGTTTCCAGAGGATTTATCACAACTTTCGATTTCTTCGTTTATTTCCGTAATCCCGAAAGCAACCGAGACTGACAATATTGTAGGGCATCACACGCTGGTATGTAAATAACGTGCCATGTTTCAAGCTAATTAACATGTCATTAAATTGGACGCGGCATCGCAGATGAAACGTTTGAAGTCGGGTCGTAGTAGTTCCTGTCAATATAATACTTCCATGTTCAAAGCTAGCTATATACACGTATAGTATGATTAGCTCTTTAATTATGCATTGTCTTAATTAAGGGATTCAAAAACAGCTGTTTTGTGAGTGTTTTTGTGAGCAGTACAAGTAAATTTTTATCATTAGGAATAATATGAATTGAACATAATGAGGCAACAAAATAACATTTACAAAAAAGTAGGTCATTGCACAGATCTCAGTTAATTACCATGTAATATCCACACCTTTTAGTTTAGTTTTTGGACCAAGTCTCATACTAGTAGTCTATTGTTATTTATGTGTTATTGTCATTTTGTTTATTTTCTTTGGTTACACCTTCTGACATAAGACTTCTCTTGAGTCTTGAACTGAATTTTAATGTGCGTATTGTTATGGGTTTAGTGTTCTACATTGGCTAGAGGCTAGTATAGGGGGAGGGGGAGGTCTCTCAAACAAGTTGAGCCCTGTAGCATTTTTGCGCCTGTCTATTTACTAACCTGGGCACTTCTACGTTTTTGCGTAGATTTGGTCAATCTTTCCTGTGTTTTTCTGGTGTCCATTCCCGTGTTGACAATTGTCGGCACTGCATTTTGATGCAAATATTTTCTTCTTGGTAAGAAGTCCAAAGATTCTTTGACCCGGTTTCTCTCGAATGAATTGGACGTGAAATGGTCTTCACAAACAACCTTGCTACTGTTAAATTTAAAATTTTCTATAAATTTGCAGTTTACCATTTTTCAAGTTTGAGATCCATTGTTTGCAAAGTTTCTTTTATCTGCACTTTTTGAAGGATCAGGGATAAAGAAAAAACTTTTTGTACACTTCCCCTTTTCATTAGTACAATTGAATGCTTGAAAAGACGACATCTTTATTGAAATATTCAGCGAATTGTGTTTAATTATACATGTAGGAAAGTAACAATTTATTATATTTATTTTAATATGTTTATCCACACTGCTTCAGTCATTGTCAGTACCAAACAGACTGTGTGACCAGACATTCAGGGCTTATCCGTTTGAAACAATAAACAACAAGAATAATTGGCACCGAATCTGTCTTTTATTAGAAGAGTGCTTACGATGGTGTTTACCATGATATTGTGAAAATGTCAAATTTAATAAACCGTATTTCCTTATTAGAAGAGTTAATTTAAAAATCATTGGGTTATTTACGTTTGGTAAAACATTTTTGTCGAGCTTTCGACTTTAGTCGAAAAAGCGAGACTAAGCGATCCTACATTGCGTCGTCGGCGGCATCAACAAATATTCACTCTGTGGTTAAAGTTTTTGAAATTTTAATAACTTTCTTAAACTATACTGGATTTCTACCAAACTTTGACAGAAGCTTGTTTATGATCATAAGATAGTATCCAGAAGTAAATTTTGTAAAAATAAAATTCCATTTTTCCGTATTTTACTATAAATGGACTTAGTTTTTTTCTGCGGGGAAACAAAACATTCACTCTGTGGTTAAAGTTTTTAGAATTTTAATAACTTTCTTAAACTATCCTGGGTTTGTACCAAACTTGGACAGAAGCTTTTTTATGATCATAAGATAGTATCCAGAAGTAAATTTTGTAAAAATGAAATTCCATTTTTTCCGTATTTTACTATAAATGTACTTAGTTTTTTCTGCGGGGAAACAAAACATTCACTCTGTGGTTAAAGTTTTTAGAATTTTAATAACTTTCTTAAACTATCTTGGGTTTGTACCAAACTTAAACAGCAGCTTGTTTATGATCATAAGATAGTATCCAGAAGTAAATTTTGTAAATAAATAAATCCATTTTTCCATATTTTAGTTTTAAATGGACTTAGTTTTTCTGCGGGGAACCATTACATTCACTCTGTGGTTAAAGTTTTTAAAATTTTAATAACGTTCTTAAACTATCCTGGGTTTGTACCAAACATGAACAGAAGCTTATTTATGATCATAAGATTGTATCCAGAAGTATTTAAAAGTTTGTAAAAAATTACTCAGTTTTTTCTGTAATTTACTTTTAAATGGACTTAGATTTTCTTACAATCATAAAATAGTAAGAAGAGGAATATTTTTATTGATTTTTTTCCTCATTGTTGTTGAGCCTGCGATTTACAGCAAAAAATAGGCGAGACACTGGGTTCCGCGGAACCCTTACAAATTTTATTTTTATCATATAAACTCAGCTTCAGTAAAACCTGGAGTTTTTCTTTAACCCCACCACATGTTTGCGCCTGTCCCAAGTCAGGGACATGATTTCAAATTAAAAATAAAGGGTATAAACTTAAATTATTACTCTAGATCTTTCATTTGTTTTATAACATGTAGAAAAATAATATTCACATAATTATTTTGAGACCCAGCTTCTTATTGGAGTCAAATAGAGAATTACATAAAATAAAAACATAATACCATGAGTACAGTCATAAATAATCTGTATCAAAATAACAAGTAGCCATGGCCAAACAAAATATTTTAGTGCTTGGATTTTAAAATTTAACATACATGTACATGTATTTATACATTATATATTATAATTAACTCAAAATATATCCTTAATTTATTGTTTGTGTCAAAATTTATGAAAGTCATCATTTGAACATTTTCTTTGAATGCTGGATGCTGCATCAGTTACTTTGCGGCCGGACCTTTTTGACATGTCAATTATCTAGAATTGATATCTTATGTACATGTACATGTACTGTAAATTCAGAAATTTATTTGGGCATTTTATAATTGTGATTTTCAAAGAATGAACCAAAATGTGGGACTATTTATTGTGATTTCAGGAAAATATTCTTATTTGTATACATTTACAATGTACAATTCAAGTACATGTTCAAAAAGTGTAGGTATCAGATAAAATGTACATGTATGTGCTGAATGCAAGATCTAATTCTTGCAATACTCACTTTATCGCAATAATAAAAGCATGAAAATTTCTGAATTAACTGTTTTTGTTTTTTTTTTCAATTTATAATATTGGTTTTTATTGGAACTATGCAGAATGAGATAGAATTTCATAGATTATTAGATTAAAATTATAGTAATTGCTCACAACAACTTCCTTTTATTTTAAATTTTGAATAATTAACATGGATATACATGTAGCATTAATTCTTATTTCTTTCAACATTTTAACATAAAATTTTGCTAGGGAAATGTTCAATATCAACATTATCAAATTTTACATTTTAACAATATATTTTGTAAGTTTTTTTTCATGTTGTTGAATTCAATATTAATGCATTTTCTAGTCTTTTTGAAATACAATCAACTTGAAGTTTATACATGTATTATATTGAACAAATTATACTTGGTCAAAAGAATTGTACCATTTATAACATGTATAATACATGATGTACATATTTTGACTTTGTACATGTACAAATAGTAATTCTTGATGCAGCTTGCTTATGCAGAGAAGCAGCAAATCCCAATCTTTGGTTGAC
Organism: Mytilus trossulus; assembly: GCF_036588685.1. Taxonomy (NCBI): domain Eukaryota; kingdom Metazoa; phylum Mollusca; class Bivalvia; order Mytilida; family Mytilidae; genus Mytilus; species Mytilus trossulus. Next base: position 7,704,163 of record NC_086378.1, read on the forward strand.
CTGGCCAGGTTTATAATCCACGACCTCCTGCACTCAAGGCAAATATGCCTTGATCCCTGCTTGTGATGAGATGCTTTTCCCCCCAAATCTTAATTAATGAGGATTGCCATCTTTCTTATCAAATGTTGATGGTTCTCTCTGGGTTTTCCAATTTCCTTCATCCATAAAAAATAGTTGCCAACTCATGATATGGCCAAGGTCCCTGAAAGTACCAATGGCATTAAACACCAGCAAATCATAAACAAATTCTAGGTCAGACCATGCAGTATATAGGTTTTAACCATTCATGAAAAACTTGATTTTATCCAAATGTTTAAAATTTATTACCAAGGACAGAATGACAATTCATATATTCTGGTGATCATGTACTAAATATAAGTTGTTTCACTTGACTTCCTCTAATTTTTTAATCAATTGATATTTGATCACCATTGAAATTTGAAGATATTTAATTTTTTTTTTAAATCTGAGAACTGAACAAAAGTAAACTATCGATTTAATTTTGCACATTGTAAGGTTATACATGTAGATAATTAAATTTTTCTACCTTCTAAGTTACTTTGAAGGTTAAGGTTGTTTATTATTTACTAGGCATATCTAGATTTTCTTACATTTAGTTTGTGTCATTATTTAGAACACAAAAGTATTGACCTATAGAAGTTCAAAAAACAGAATAATGAATTCGAACCGGGTAGTAAATATTTACTACAATTGTCAAGGAACAGTGACTTTATGGCATATTTAATCTAAGACATTATTTTATTCCCTTTGCCTGTATTTTGTTACGCATTATACCTTGTATTAGGAATCAAGTAATAAATTTAAAATAGTTTTATAATTAAAAGAATATTTCTGCACATGTACAATGTATGCCCTTAAATTACATTTGTAAAGTGATATATTATATGTCAATGACAAAGTCTACCTTCCATCTGCATGATGTGAACAAATCTGTCCATTCATAGAATTTCCTTTTTTTTAACTAATTTAATATAATGTATAAGTTTGATTTAGCTGAATTGTGAAACAGTGTACATGTATGACAAGTGCTTTTTTAAATTTTTAAAAATTTTACTCTTGTTAAGAAACTTTGTTTTATGTTTTTTTCAATGACCTCCACGTCATTGCTTGTGAGGCATAATAAATGTATCATACATGTTTTGAGGGGGTGGGGTATAAAAGTTAGTCAAATTCTTAAAAAATAACTTAATAAGATAAAATCATTCTGAAAAAATACATGTACAGTTCCCATAGTCAAGATAAAGGTAAATCCAAAATTCCAACAAAATTAGCATCCAGGTCTTTCCAACCCTCGATCATGTCTAATTATAATTGATATATATTACAAAATGTATTCAGAAAAGATTATATGTTGATTTTCCAAATATGCAGAATAAAATAGTTATTGTAGATAGAGCAGCAGAATGATATTTCAGTTTGAAACGTATACACAATGCTTATTACAAAAAAAATGTACTGCAATACTCAGATTTAGTTCAAATTTGTGTAGTGTCACTTTTACAGATTCTGAGTTATGTTCCTTTCTAAAGTTATATGCAAGAGGGGACATCATCTGTGTCCCAAGTGGAGGGGGCATTAAGTTTTACTCTTGTCCATCTGTACGTGCGTACGTTCATGCATACATCCAAAATTGATTTCCTTTCTCTAACTTGAGTTTGCCGCAACCAAATGTCATGAAACTTATACACAATGCATATTACCACAAAATACAGATCATTTTGGTAGCATCACTCTAATAGTTCTAGAATAATGCCCCTTTATAAATGGAAAAATTGCAAAAGTTTTAGTTTCTGTTCTCTTACTTGAGTTTGCCTCAACTAAATGTTATAAAACTTACACATAATGCACACTTATGACCACACAATACAGATCAAGTAGAATTTTGGTGGTGTCACTTCAACCGTTCTAGAGTTATGCCCTTTGATAAATGGAAATATTGCAAAATGTTTAATTCCCGTTGTCTTACCTATGTTTGCCTCAACTAAATGTTATGAAACTTATATACAATGCTATTAATGCAAAACTCAGATTCAGTACAAATTTGGGTAGCTTCAATTTTACTGTTATTGAGTTATGTCCCTTTATAACATTATATGCAAGAGATGGCATAGTCTCTGTTCCGTAGACACATTCCTCATTTATTTGTTCCGATAGACACATTTCTCATTTATTTTTAAAATATAAGCTAGTACCAATACTTTCTTGACACATGTTTCTGCATTGAACATCTAAATGTAGGTTCAAGACCAACTTGTTTGGTTGTTAAAACATGATATTTGTAATAGAAATACAAACAGGTCAAAATAAGTCTTAAACAGAATAGTGTAAAAACTATCTAGGATTAACCATGCTTCAAGGAATTGTCACAGTACTTTAGTAACACTTATGTAATATATAAAATAAAGATTATATTATTTACATGAATGGAGCAATCAGTAAGCTAGTACATTGTACAATAAAGCCCCGCTAATTGTTATTGATATTTTATATTTGTTTACTAATTATTTTGATGGTATATTATTATAAAAGCTTTTTCTAAGGATAAATTCCACGACTTTTACTAATGCTATACCAGTTCTGTTTTCAGTGGTCAGGTGAGGATAGTTACACAGCATGAAGAGGGTGATGATGAGGAGGAATATTCTGATGATTATGAATTCTGCAGCAGTGCTTCAAAACCTCCAAGACGTAAGTTCTTTACAATTTCAAATCATGAACCACATATGATATCTTACTTTTACACCACAGGTCAAAATTAATGGTGTTCGCTACCTTGTTTCAAAATAAAAAGTTTTTTTAAAGACTGTTATAAACTGATAGAACATGTACATATAGGAACTTAATAAGCAGAAAAAAATTGGAGGGTTGGTGTGCTTGATTTCTAGATAATTTAAAATTTGGTGGGATATATTTTTCTTTTGATTTGTCATACATTTAACATTGGCACCTATTTACTTTTAAAAACTACGAACAAATAACAAGGATTTTTAAGATTTTCAAAAATGACTTTTGAAACTTTTTGTAATAAAATTATGAAAAGAAAAGTAGGGGTTACCAGACAAATTTTGAATGGCACTATATAGATAAAACTAGAGGATTCAGAATATCTGGCAAAAGTTTTAAACAAGAGGAGTGAACTCCTTAAAGGTGTCTATATTCCATTAGGTTTAATTTTACAAAACATTAGTTGCTCTGAAACTACTGGCCTACATGTAGTTGGAACTACATTTATTCTTGGCCATAATCAGTCTTAATGTACCCAGTTTTGAAATTGGTCCTTCAAAACTTTTAAGTAGCAAAAATAACTGACATAACTTCCATTTTTTGGAATCTTTTGCTAAAACTGTTGTCGAAAACAGCAAAATTGATAATCTAAATTTCATTGCATATATACATGTGTACGTTTCTTATTAATGCAACTTATTCAAATTTACATAACCCCACTTTCTCTGAATTTGAACACTTTGGTCTTGTTTACAGTGGTCAATGTTATTTAAGAAAATTGGAGTGCTAGGCATAAACAGGTCATCCCGGTTACACAAAGTACAGTGTTGTAATATAGGACAATGCACTCAACCCGATAATGGCAGTTAAATAGGATGTTTAACTATCTTTGTTTGACAAGTTTGAAAATAGATATTGCTTTCATGCTTTGCATTGCATCTCACAGAAAGCTGTGTCATGCATTGGTTCATTTGAAACTACTGGCCTACATGTAATTGGAACTATACTTGGCCATAATCTTTCTTAATGTATCCAGTTTTGAAATGGGTCCTTCAAAACTTTTAAGTACTAAGCAAAAATAACTGACATATGACTTCCATTTTTTGGAAAAAATACAAAAAAAATGCAAAAAACAATACAAAAACATGTACAGCCTTGGAATATAAGTTCAAATATATGGGACCCTTTTCGACATCATCATGACAAACTTCACACCTGAAAGCTTATTGGTGGTGAATATTATCACTATTGTCTCCCCTTAACAAAGAGGAGGGGAGTCTTTATGTCCTGTTTCCAATAGCAACATCTGCATAAGTTTAATGATAGTTAACGTATTTTCTGTCAGGTCGCTTTAATGGAAAAGTCCCTGATTGTAGTACTGTACCCTAAATTTGTATAAAGCCATTTTTGATGACTTCAGAGTTCACCAAAACATCAAACTTAACTGGTACAAAATGTATAAACCCAACAGGTATACTCTTACCATATAATTTAACTTTTGTTTTATGTTTCAGCCGATGATGACCCTGACACCAGTAGAATAGATGTAAGTGCATAGAAAAATCTAATAATTAATATTATATCTACTACAATTATTAATCAGCCTTAGAAGCCTTAGGCTTTATTGAATTACACTTATAAGTGTTATGAATAATATTTACCATAACTGTATGTTAAAATAATTGTTTGTCCATTTGGATTATTCTCATAAACTTATCTTATAAAATTTAGAATGGGAATGGAGTCCACTGTGTTGAAGAGACAACAACTGCTTTAATTGCCTATGATTAACACTTTTCCATGGTAAATAACCCTTTCTCCATGACAACTTACAATGAGTCTATTTTAGGTGCAGATTTAGGATTTTAAAATTGGGGGGCGCCACTAGAAAGTTAATGTTTGTAGTAATAAGCACATCATACATATACATGCAGAAATGCATGACACAAAAACTTTACCGAGCTTCATCAGACATTTAAAAGGGGAGGTAATTATAAATGAACTTGTATCCTGAATATGAATTGAAATGAGAATATCATTTTGTGAGATGGCACAATTATTAGTTATTGGTACCTTTAATTTTTGAATACAAGAGATACATTTTGTTACTATGGATTCATTTGTTTTTGTGTGTATCAATTTTTGTAGAATGAGGAAAACTTGCATTATTTTATGGATATATGATTTCCTGGTTTTTTGAAAAGTCTGCATATATTATTCAGCAAATTTGATTTTTTGAAATGGGTTGAATATTTAAATTCGTGGTAGCCATGTACCCACGAAATCCACCAAAAATAGTAACACTAGAACATCAATGTCTTTTATGAATCCACAGTATTAACATTGTTTTTAGGCAGTTAAGCTGCCTTATGTGAGCACCCTGGATTTGTGTGCTACCCAATAAATGCTGAAATACGTGCCATTGTTATTATCTAGCTGTCTACTATATTATTTATAACTTATTGGACAGTTTTTTCATACTTTTCATTCTGGATTACAAAAAATATGACCAGAAAAACCTTAAATGATCGTCGATTTTCCCAAAAGTTTTGAAGTTGCACATAGGAAGTAGAGCACATTAGGAATTCTTATGTAGTTTATTATCCCATGAGCTTTTGGCTAAGATGTCAAAGAACAAATGTATGAAATATTTCATCGACAAAAATTTCTAAAGACAAGTAGTTAAGATTTCCCAAATTGCAAAACTCGTAGGAATATTGTTTGTTGTCAACTACATATTTAAGTTCAACTGATCACGCTGTTGGCAGCAATTTTGAATTAGAAGACGAAATTTTCGTATCTTTTTAATTTGGACGCAGGGGTTCAAATTAGCGGTGGTCCGGGGTCTGTGACCTTCCCCTTTTGCAGTCGGACTTTCTACTTAATTACTAGCTACGCCCGACGGACCTTGAAAGAAAATAAAAACATAACTTTGCAAACATTTTTACCAAAGTTTCCTAAAAAACGATCTCAAACTTATTTTCATCATTACTATTCATGACAGCGCTGTTCAATTTGTTCAACCGCTAGCTTTATACAGAAAATCGCTGATAAATAATGTGTAAATCCAAGTAAATTCGTATTTCACTTTCTGTCAAAAACAACATTGTAAACAAAATGGCTGCTGCAAGACTACAATATCGGATCCAATTCCAGAAGGGGATAAGGGTAATCCCGGGTTTTTTAACTAAAAAAATCCAGATAGGTGACAAAATACAGCTATGCATGGTAAATAAATATAAACACTAGAATTGAAAACCAAAATTGTTTAAAAGAAAGAAAAAGCAGAAAATATTTTGTACACCAATTTTAATGTCAAAATCCAATACAAGCATTGACAAGTGACAGCTGGGAACAGTTTATCTAACAATATATATGTTCCTGGTAACAGTATAATTTTTTTTTATCAGTGATAAATGTTGGTTATGCATGTTAAATTATGCTTATCAAGTTAAACATATTGCTGCAATTTCAAGGGGTATTTTTTTCTTCTCAATTTTGATAGGTCAGTTAAAATAGCTGGAAGTTTCTTCAAGAACATATATATTGACTTTATAGATATAGTGTTCCCAGGTTTCTTATATATAAAAAAAAAAGATGTGGTATGATTGGCAATGAGACAACTATCCATAAGAAACCAAAATTACCAAAACTTGATAACGGTCAAGATCCCCACCCCAAAACAATATATATATTCATGTATGGGACAATATAACAAATCATATGAAATATAGGTGGAGTTCATGGGGCCACTCTACCCCTTTCTGTTTTAGAATTTATAACGGTCGAGATCCACAATCTTAAACAATATATATTTATGTATGGGACAATATTAAAAATCAAATAAATTATAAGGGGGTCCCTATGGTCACTGTACACCTTCATGAGTGAGAACTTGGAAAAATTTGAGATCATCACCCCTTAACCATGTACACTCATGTATAAGACTATATAACAAATTAAATGAAATATAGGGAAAGTCCCTGTGGTCACCCTACCCCTCATGTTTAAGAACTTTGAAACAGTTGGGATCCCCAATTCTAAATTAAATGAAATATATGGGGTGTCCCTGCAGTCATCTGATTGATAAAATTGGAAACAGTCGAGATCCCCACCTTTAAATTAAACCATATATATTCATGTTTGAGAACTAATCAAATGAAATATAGGGAGAGTCCTTAGGGTCACCCTACCCACTCCTGTTTGATACTTAGAAACAGATGAGATCCCCACCCCTCAACCATATGTATTCATGTATTGGACAATATAACAAATCAAATGAAATATACGGGAAGTCACTAGGGTCCCCCACCCCTCCTGTTTGAAAACTTGATAACGGTTGAGATCCGGAACCCATAAACCATATATATTCATGTATGGGACAATATAAAAAATCAAATGAAAATAGGGGTAGTCCCTAGGGTCACCCCACACCCTCTTGTGTGTGTTTTGAAAACTTGACAAAAAAGATTTAGATACCAACGCCTAAACCATATTCATTCCTGTTTTTCATTTCAAAAAGATTGAATGACATACATGGTTAACTGCCTTCAGTGCTTACAGCGCTTTGATTTGAGACAATTTGTCCAAATGAGACAGGCTATCCTTTTCACTTTACTTTGCATATATTGTTCAATATTTTATTTTTCGAAAATCTTCTCTGAAAGCTGACCCAGGAATATGTCCCCAAATTTGACACAGTTTCTTTGGTGTTAGGTTACGTTTTGATTAAAGCATGTTAAGAATACAGACTGCACTGAACTTCTCGTTAAATATTTTCTTTGAATTTGATTTTTTTAAAGTGGAAATATTTTATGAAAAATTATAATGAAGATAATTAGCTTTCTATGAATATTCATATAAGGCTAACATAGTAATAAAAGTACAGTGTCACAATTCAGGATATTTACTTCACCTTGGCAATCATGTAGCATGTTAGTTATAGGCACTTGATTCACTCATGTTTTATTTTATGTCGGCAAAAACAAGTCTTGATATATGACGTACATGTAATTGTATAAGGAACAAATTATCTACAAAAATATCTGATTGAAAAAAAATGTGAAGAAATAGTAGAGAATCTAATTAGGAATGAGGGTTTTCTGCAAAGATAGATAAAACATTTTCAAAAAATTTGAAACACTTCTGTTTTTCTTGACAGATTTTTTTTAAGGAACAAGGCTTATAGTCAGGAGAGAATGTCCAAATTGGATAACATATTTATTTTCTGGGGCATAGTACATAACTGTAGTGAGCTAGCAAGTTAATAATCAATCTCCTGCATCAGTCTTGAAATATGAGTAAATTCATCTTGATATTTCATTGAAATATTACTATTCAGAATTTTCATTGTCAGTTAACGTTATAGATACCGTAGTATTATATGAAAGGATGGGCGGGGGGGGGGGGCATCATCTGTGTCTGATGGACATCTACCTATCTCTTTCAAGTAGAGGTCTTTTAATTTCCCATCCTTCATCTCAGTTAATCCACTTCAGAGTCTCTGAGAACTAAGCTTATGAATTTATTTATCCCTTTATACATGAAATATTTGCCACTGGATGCTAATCATACTGCAATCAAGCATTCAAACAAAAAGCGTTTGGTGCCAAAATAAAGGACACAGCATGTTGTCATAATACAATACTAAATTGGATTGATTGATTGGTTGATTTACGCCTCATTAGCATTGGAGGAAACATTGCTGTTTTCTTGAAAAATAAAACAGAAACAAAAAGTCAATTTTATAATAACAAAGTAAAATCTGGAATGTTAGGAAGAAAGATTTTTTATTTGTTTTAAAGACGTTCTACTTAAAATTAAAGGTAAAAAGTAATAAAAGTGGATCTACATTGCATACATGTTTAAACATTTAATTTTTATAAAGTACAGATAAAATGTGCACTTAAAATCTTGTTTGATAAAACATTGAGGGAATAGGTATGCATGCATTTTAAAGTAATGCAATGTTAATTCAAATATTTTCCAATAGAAGATGACATTCTTGCTACTTTTATTTAGAATGTGATATGACCTTGTCCTAGTAAACAGATAATGCTAAAGTGATGTCAATATGTAGAAGTTCCAATTTATAGTTGGGCTATTATGTATTGTATCCAGGTTAGACAGAAGAGACAAAGACACCATCATATCCTAGATATATATTGGTCAATATTTGGGTCTTTGTAGTATGAATAAAAAAAAGATAATTTTGTATGCTATTATTGATACGTAAATCAAATATTTATGTTAGAAATATTTAATCGTTAATATGATTTAATAGTATTTATTAATAAATGTTTCAATTTGTAATTGGGCCATGGTTATTAATAGATATTAATATTCAAGGTAAAAAAGAGACAGGAAAACTAAATAATATTTAGTATTTATAAAATAAGTTTAATGCACTAGAGATATAAGTGGGTCAGAATATGGGTCTTTATGAAAGTATTATTCAATTTTATGAAAAGATAAAGGTAAATTGATTATAATTATTAAAAGTTATGCACAGGTAAACAATGTATATAATCATAAATCTATAGTTGAAATCTCATATTAAATTAAAATGATGTTGTGATCAGTTATCAAAAGAAATTAATCCATTGGTGTTAGTATTTGGGACCAATATTATAGCCTTCGGTACTGGGTCATTGTTAGGTGAAAGTTCAATGGTAAAATAATAAAAATCATTGTGGAAAATACCCTAGAACATGGAATTATTTTAATATGGAATAATTTTGAATTTTGGTAAAATGATGAGAAATGTATGACAAAAACTAACTCAATTAAAGAGGGCTATGATGATATTTGTTAATTTCGGGGTGCATCACCACGGTCTTTCTAGGAAAAGCACTAAAAGGAATTGCACAAAAACAGAAAAATAAAGATAGATAAATCAAAGTTTGACCTGAACAGAGTTTTTAGGTGGAAGAAGTCTTCTGAAGACCTATGGTGCCGACTTTAAAATCATTGAACCTCCGTTTGCCGCATCCGTTTCTGTGCATTACAATTTCATTACATCTTCCAATTCTATACACCCATTTTTACACATGATTAAGCAATGTAAATTAGGATTTAAGAACAATCACTATCGTAAATATGTACCCTTTTATTTATGTAAATTATTAGATTTCATTTATCAAAATATATTAATATCGTTTAAAAAACCTCTAAAACACGATTTATTGAAAATCATCTGTTCCATATTTGGTTCCAAAGGTAAAACAATCGTTTTCATCCAATCAAATTCTGTGTTTCTCATGATTAAATTTTTAGCCAATCAAAAACTTTTCTCTGAAGATTATTCTAATATATAATCTTACACCCATGTAAGCATCTATTATTTATGTAATTTTATTGTCACTGACATGAATAAGATACACACATCATCGTCACATGTAAATAAGATAAGCTTATGATAGTAAACAAGTTAAAAAGGCAATATCTGTATATATAACTTTAAAAGTCACAACAACAACAACAAAAAAAACGTACATATATTAACAACCATACACATAGTGTGCTGTACATAGTTATAAAAAAACAAATAACAAATTTTCCACAAAATTACCGTCATACATACTCTAATATTATTAGAGCTGTTCCTGTCTATAGGAAGCTTATACAAAGAAGAAGAAGAAGCTAGATATTGAACTTTGTTGTGATCATCTAGTTGTAAAATCAATTGTGAACATGGCACTGCCGCAGGTGAATTTTCATCTGCAAACAGGAAAAATTTGAAAAAAAAGAAAGAACATTATTGTTTATTTTTAACTCAAAAGTGGGAAAATTCGTTATATTTGGAACCTTTTTTTTCTAAATGAGGGGTCAAATTACTAAGTTTAGAAACATCACAAAATTCTTTTGACATGTTTTAACCATTTGATACTTGATAGATGCATAGTTCTTGGGGAAAGATTCATCAAATAATATGAATATAAAGGTGCTCATTTTTTACAGTGGGTTGTTATGTTCTTTCAATGAGGGTTAACCCTCATTTGGAGTGTTGTTCCCAACCTGTAAAAGGTCCATTTTTGTGCATAATTCAAAATTGGAAATTTCAACAAGCATCATATATTTTTGCACAAGAAAATAAACCCTGGTCTGCTAGTTACATGTTCATCCTTTCTACTGATTTAATAACTAAAATCATGCAAACAGACTTAAGAAAAAGGCATGTAAGCTCATTATACAAATATGACACTTTTTCTAGACAATCCAGATTGTGCAAAATACTTTGCTAAAAATTGTAACCTTCAAAACTGTTGCCGCGCACTAAAACCCCCCTTGGGAACTTTCAAAAGTTGGCAGGTATGTAACAAATCTTACTATTTTTATGCCCCATTTATGGGCGTTATGTTTTTCTGGTCTGTCAGTCCGTCCTGCTTCAGGTTGAAGTTTATGGTCAAGGTAGTTTTTGATGAAGTTGAAATCCAATCAGCTTGAAACTTAGTACACATGTGTTCCTTATGAGATATATGATCTTTCTAATTTTACTGCCAAATTAAAGATTTTACCTAATTTTCACGGTCCATTGAACATAGAAAATGATTGTACGGATGGGAAATCCATGTACTTATGACACATTCTTGTTTGAAGAAAAAAAGTATGTCAAAACGATAATGGAACAATGCAGGCTGGGATATTGGGGCTGCTTTTATGGTACCAGGTAATTCAAGTAACCTTTATTCACCTTCCTTCCACCTCAGAGCTATCAACTCTTTGATTTCTGTATGTCCTAATCACTTAATGCCGTTTCTTTGAAATTAGAATACTCATCTGATAAAAAAATAAATAATACATGTTCTTGTTAAAATCTATTTCATTTATTATGCTCCATTTATTGGCATTATGTTTCTGGTCTGTGCGTCTGTCCATCTGTCCGTCCCTTCCGTCAGTTCGTCCCTCTTCAGGTTAAAGTTTTAAGTCAAGGTAGTTTTTGATGAAGTTGAAGTCCAATGAACTTAAAACACAGTAAACATGTTCCCTATGATGTGATCTCTCTAATTTGAATGCCAAATTTGAGATTTTATCCTATTTTCACAGTCCACTGAACATAGAAAATAGAAGTGGGATTGGGCATCTGTGTACTTGGGACACATTCTTGTTGTTATATTCCTTTAAACCTTTACTTTAGTTAAAAGATTATTTTATTTTTCAAAAGTGCACAAATTATACAATACTAGATAAATAGGGGTTTGGAAACAATAAAAACTTATATAGCCTCAGGACAGTCATGGTCCATTATTTTCTGTGTCCACAGTAGTCCAATAACACTAGATCTGGACTAATGATTCTCATGGTCTTTTTACTACTTAGGTGTTCTGTAAATAAAGGTGGACAATTTTTAAACATCCTTTGCTTCACTCAAATGAACCTTACTTAAATATCAAGTAAAGACATTCTGTAAATTCACAAATTATTGCAATGTTTTTAAGAGAAAAATGCAACCGCATGGGATTTGCAATTATAAAAACTTATAATCTTAATTTCAATAGTCATTTTCCTGCATAGAATATTTGCAATCGCTCTGAAATGACCTCACTTTTTTCCAGTAATGATTGATTAGCATTAATAAATGCACACATAAATTTCTGAAGTAACACTCACTCACTAACTGTATACAATGTACTAATGCATGATATGTCATAAATAAAATTGAGAATGGAAATTGGGAATGTGTCAAAGAGATAACAACCCGACCATAGAGCAGACAACAGCCAAAGTTTACCAATGGGTCTTCAATGCAGTGAGAAACTCTCGTACACGGAGGCAGCCTTCAGCTGGCTCTTATACAAATATGTATACTAGTTCAGTGATAATGGATGTCATACTCTGAAATTATATGCAAGAAACAAAAATTAAAAAATAATTTATTATTCTGATGTCTTTTTCAGATTAATGATATAAAGAATCAGGTATTAGGAGATTCTGGAAGATTACAAAAGAATGGCATCATGAAGAAAAAGCCGACAACTATAGTGGGATTGTTACAGAATGTATGTTATCACTCAAGAATACTTCAATATAGGAATAGAATTAAAGGAGAATAACAATAACCAAACGATATAAATATATAAAAAAATAAAGGCCCTTATTGTGGATACATTTTTTTTTGGATGTCATTTTTAGTGGATTTTGTTGCTGAAGATTGTGATAGAACGTAATTAGCCCTGCACCTTCAGTCATGATTAATTGACTAAGAATGATTTGCAAAGTTTACTTGTTTAAATATTGCCATTTTAAATACAGCATTTGCTTTATACAATCAAAATTACAAAATGCAGGACCTATTTCTGTGTCATCCATTTATTTCACTTAAAGAAATCTGATTGGAAGTACCAAGCTACTTTCTAAAACATAACATTTGTATCATTTACAGAGAGAAATTGGAAGAAGAGGAAATCAACAATTTACTTGCAGTGATAGGAGAGCTATATCTTGTCAGTAAGTCATCTTTATCACAGGGGAAATATCTACATGAAATTTATACCAAGTTGTAGCTAAAAAAAACAAAATGCTTTAGATGATGATTCATTCAACAAGCGTTGACATTAACAATGATTAATTCACAGAGGCTGATTTTAGGGGGGCCCATGGGGCCTGGACCCCCCCCCCCCCCATTTTATGGGAAAAATTAGGTTGCTTTTATAGAAAATCACTGAAGTGTGACTGGAGGGGGCCCTCTCTTAGGCAGCCAGTGGGCCACACGTTTGAAAATTTCTGGATCTGCCACTGGTTCGTATTGCGATTGGTAAGGTTGCAAACTGGAAACCTCTACCATGGGTTATCTGAGCCAGATCACCTTAGCTTGAGTTTATTTGTTCTATTACATTTTGCCGGGAATGTCAAATTTACAATAAAACTTAGAAATATTTAGGAAAACAGATTGTAACTGTTAAAAATGTTACCTGGTTAAAAATAGCAAAATTTTATGAATGAAAAATATTTAAAATTACTTTTTTGAATAGAACATTTTGGTTAAGCATGCGCAATGGGTAATATTTGTGTTGTGTAAATATGAATACAAAAAAAAAAATTATATTACAGATATCTACCAAATAGCAGAACAGTGATAGATAATTATTATCATAAAGCTTTCTGTGGGACATACTCTAAAGAAGGAAACATATTCCTGACAGCTGCTCAAGGTTGGTTACATTCCATTAATATTTTTTTTATGTAGATTGTTATATAAGTATGTTATACTTTTTGATGATGGATGGCTATTTAATATCAAGCAGTAAATAAATTGCAAATTCGGGGTAAAATAGATATATAAAAGAAAAACTATTATAGGTCAAAGTGCTGTCTTCAACACAGAGCCTTGGCTAACACCAAACAGCAAGCAAGGGCAAAAAAATGACTACCGTAGTGTAAAACCAATCAAACGGGGAAACCAACTGTCTAAACTATTTAAAAAACGAAAAACACTTATGAACCACATCAACAACAACCTTGAACATGAGGTTCCTGACTGATTATTATTCACCCTACTAGACAAACACACAGGACCAGATAATGAATGTGCTAGTTTGTCAAGGTAACAGTCACATGGAAGACATGTCACCCTACCAGGGTTTAAACCCACAACCTCCTGTATTCAAGCCAATCAAGGCGAAAAAGGCTACAATAACACCAACAAGGCAATTTATACTTTTTGAAGAAAAATGTAGAATTTGGTTGTAATTTCTAAAATTCATTCAGAAATGTATACTATGTAAATCTTGTTGAATATCTTTATATATATGAAAGAATCATTGTCATTATTTACATAGGACAAAAAAAAGGTGTAGATTATTATAATATTATAATTATATAATTAATATAATAATGCATAAAATATCTTCTTTTACAGATCCAAATTTACGGATTTACAATACAGAAAATGGTAAATTTGACAAATTTAAAACCATCAGAGCAAGAGATGTAGGATGGAGTGTATTAGATACAGCATTTAGGTATATATATTAACATAAGGAGATGAGATATGAGACAACATTGACTAAAGTTCAATTGAAGTAGATGTTAACAATCATAGGCAACCGTTCAGCCCTCAACAATGAGAAAAATTCCATAGGGTGTGGTCAGCACTAATAGGCTCCGACATGAAAGATATGTACCAATTCAATTGAGAAAACTAACGGCCTTTATATTAAAAAAAAATCAATTCACGAAAGACAGATATAACAGATATAAACCAGCCATAACCACTGAACTACAATGATGTTAATTTATTAACAAGGGCACATGCATCCTTTGTTTCTAGTGACATTTATCATATCACCCTTACGTGAGGGTACCCAAATTGCACCTATTTTGACAGTTTTTTAACCTACGTTTATTCATGCTTCAGCCATAAGTTTTCATTATGTGTTTAATTTTTAGATGTATTATTATTTTCTATATGGTTTCACCAATTTAATTTTGAATTTATATGGAATCATAGAAAAATTGGTTTGAACTGACCTCCAAACCATCAATGATTCTGAAATGAGGAGTACTCAAATTGCATCCATGCTTAAATTCACAACGTCAAAAGTCGAATAACAGAGCTTTTGTTTAATTTTTTCAAATATTTTGAACAATTAGATATTAGTCCATGCTTACTCTTCATTTTTTAAGAAATGGATACTTGTAACACACTTCATCTGTAGATAAAAACTGTGAATGTTTTTTGTATATTTAAATATGTTTACCTATGTTGAAAGACGTGCATAGTATCAAAGCATAAAAATACAAATTGTTAAGTCTCTAGGAAATCTTGTAAGATTTCCACTGCTTATTTTGCTAAATAGGTGCAATTTGGGTACTGTTACGCTACTGTGCTGAGAAAGGAAATCCTCAATCAGTAAAAATTGATAGGTGAAATCCCCTGTAAGATCTATTTTTACTTGTTTGACCTAAAAAATTTAGAAACTTTTATACAGTGATTTCAATGATTTGTTTGTTTTTTTCAGTCCTGATGGCCTGTATATGGCATACTCTAGTTGGTCAGACTGCAGTAAGTTGAACTTTGTATTTAAAGGATTAAATATTTTCTGTCCTTAGTTAAAGAACGTTAACCTTGTGTATAGGTCATTGGCTATTTAAAGGTTTAACAACAGACAAAACATGTTGTTGAAAAAGTTCAAAACTATTTATAAAACATTGTAACTGTAAAATTAGAACAAATCATGCAATTTTAACAAAGTAAAATAAGAACTCACATTTTAAATCATGATAAAATTATGTGTATATAGAATTTGAAATTACTAAGAGTAATCTTGCATTTCCTTGCCTGGTAATAATATTTGAATTTAAAATAGGTTAAAAAATAAGACACCAAAGGGAGTTAGAAAAAATCAACAATGAATAATACATCTAGGTAGGGGAAATCAACAATGAATAATACATCGAGGTAGGGGAATAATACATTGAGGTAGGGGAAATCAACAATGAATAATACATCTAGGTAGGGGAAATCAACAATGAATAATACATCGAGGTAGGGGAATAATACATTGAGGTAGGGGAAATCAACAATGAATAATACATCGAGGTAGGGGAAATCAACAATGAATAATACATCTAGGTAGGGGAAATCAACAATGAATAATACATCGAGGAAATCAACAATGAATAATACATCGAGGTAGGGGAAATCAACAATGAATAATACATTGAGGAAATCAACAATGAATAATACATCGAGGTAGGGGAAATCAA
Source organism: Mytilus trossulus (assembly GCF_036588685.1). NCBI lineage: Eukaryota > Metazoa > Mollusca > Bivalvia > Mytilida > Mytilidae > Mytilus > Mytilus trossulus. Next base: position 7,720,615 of record NC_086378.1, read on the forward strand.
CAATGAATAATACATCGAGGTAGGGGAAATCAACAATGAATAATACATCTAGGTAGGGGAAATCAACAATGAATAATACATCGAGGTAGGGGAAATCAACAATGAATAATACATCGAGGTAGGGGAAATCAACAATGAATAATACATCGAGGTAGGGGAAATCAACAATGAATAATACATCGAGGTAGGGGAAATCAACAATGAATAATACATCGAGGTAGGGGAAATCAACAATGAATAATACATCTAGGTAGGGGAAATCAACAATGAATAATACATCTAGGTAGGGGAAATCAACAACGAATAATACATCGAGGTAGGGGAAATCAACAACGAATAATACATCGAGGTAGGGGAAATCAACAACGAATAATACATCGAGGTAGGGGAAATCAACAACGAATAATACATCGAGGTAGGGGAAATCAACAATGAATAATACATCGAGGTAGGGGAAATCAACAATGAATAATACATCGAGGTAGGGGAAATCAACAATGAATAATACATCTAGGTAGGGGAAATCAACAATGAATAATACATCTAGGTAGGGGAAATCAACAACGAATAATACATCGAGGTAGGGGAAATCAACAACGAATAATACATTGAGGTAGGGGAAATCAACAATGAATAATACATCGAGGTAGGGGAATAATACATTGAGGTAGGGGAAATCAACAATGAATAATACATCGAGGTAGGGGAAATCAACAATGAATAATACATCTAGGTAGGGGAAATCAACAATGAATAATACATCGAGGAAATCAACAATGAATAATACATCGAGGTAGGGGAAATCAACAATGAATAATACATTGAGGAAATCAACAATGAATAATACATCGAGGTAGGGGAAATCAACAATGAATAATACATCGAGGTAGGGGAAATCAACAATGAATAATACATCTAGGTAGGGGAAATCAACAATGAATAATACATCGAGGTAGGGGAAATCAACAATGAATAATACATCTAGGTAGGGGAAATCAACAATGAATAATACATCGAGGTAGGGGAAATCAACAATGAATAATACATCGAGGTAGGGGAAATCAACAATGAATAATACATCGAGGTAGGGGAAATCAACAATGAATAATACATCGAGGTAGGGGAAATCAACAATGAATAATACATCGAGGTAGGGGAAATCAACAATGAATAATACATCGAGGTAGGGGAAATCAACAATGAATAATACATCTAGGTAGGGGAAATCAACAATGAATAATACATCTAGGTAGGGGAAATCAACAACGAATAATACATCGAGGTAGGGGAAATCAACAACGAATAATACATCGAGGTAGGGGAAATCAACAACGAATAATACATCGAGGTAGGGGAAATCAACAATGAATAATACATCGAGGTAGGGGAAATCAACAATGAATAATACATCGAGGTAGGGGAAATCAACAATGAATAATACATCGAGGTAGGGGAAATCAACAATGAATAATACATCGAGGTAGGGGAAATCAACAATGAATAATACATCTAGGTAGGGGAAATCAACAATGAATAATACATCTAGGTAGGGGAAATCAACAATGAATAATACATCGAGGTAGGGGAAATCAACAATGAATAATACATCTAGGTAGGGGAAATCAACAATGAATAATACATCGAGGTAGGGGAAATCAACAATGAATAATAGGTAGGGGAAATCAACAATGAATAATACATCGAGGTAGGGGAAATCAACAATGAATAATACATCGAGGTAGGGGAAATCAACAATGAATAATACATCGAGGTAGGGGAAATCAACAATGAATAATACATCTAGGTAGGGGAAATCAACAATGAATAATACATCTAGGTAGGGGAAATCAACAATGAATAATACATCTAGGTAGGGGAAATCAACAATGAATAATACATCGAGGTAGGGGAAATCAACAATGAATAATACATTGAGGTAGGGGAAATCAACAATGAATAATACATTGAGGAAATCAACAATGAATAATACATCGAGGTAGGGGAAATCAACAATGAATAATACATTGAGGTAGGGGAAATCAACAATGAATAATACATCGAGGTAGGGGAAATCAACAATGAATAATACATTGAGGTAGGGGAATAATACATTGAGGTAGGGGAAATCAACAATGAATAATACATGGAGGTAGGGGAAATCAACAATGAATAATACATCGAGGTAGGGGAAATCAACAATGAATAATACATCTAGGTAAAAAAAAAGTCTGCAAAACATTACATAGAAAAATAATACATGAAATTTGTGAATATGAAAGCCATTTTAAAACCAAGGTTGTTTTTTTTTGCTGCAAAGATTTTTCTCCCATTGTGGCACCATTGTGTTGCTCACGACACATTAAAACTCATAAATATGGAAAAGAGAGGACTTGGTATGGTATAATGGATAGTTAAAGGGATATTGTCTATCAAAATCATATTTTTTTTAAACATTGAAAACTGATGGGTATTGACTTAGATATGAGTATAATAATGTTTCCAAATTGAAAAAAGAAATAATATTGCGTATAATCGGGGGAAAATTAATATTAATTTTAACAGTACATGTATATAATGGAAAAACCTAATTCATTCGAATTTTGTTTTATAGTTACATTAGTTCAAATATTTAAATGTTCTACTGACATTTTACCCTGTAATTTATTTTATTTTCAGTTCATCTATGCAATATATATGGAGAAGAGGAGACCCATAAATCATTACATCTGTTCCCAGGGGATCATAGCTTCAGTATTTTCTCTCTTGCCTTTTCTTCTGACAACAGAGAAATTCTTGGTGGGTAAGTATAGCTACGCAGCTTAAATATGATCTGACACAGCCAAATAAATATAATAAGTTATCTATGTTCATATCCGTAGATATGGATATATTAACACCCTTAAGTACCTCAGTAAACCATGAGGGGTACTGATGGGTGTTCAAATATCCATATTTACAGATATGAACGTAGATAACGAATTTATCCCCGTTCTTAGTCCGTATCGGGCGAGTTTTATGGAAATTCGGGTACAAAGTGGTAACCTGAAAACAACATTTTTTTTCATTATCTAAATTTTTTTAAATTTAAAATTGGAAATTTTGCATATTTTTTACGGGGTGTAGGGTACTACCTTTGGTTGAACCCTACAGGTAGTAAAAAATAAGATGCTTTCAATACAGAGACGGAAACTGGATTGAGTCAAATTTGGCGCTCAATGTTGTAAGAGTTACGTCATAGATGGTATGACGTCAACGTAAGTCATTTGCATAGCTAGGTCAGTAGTCCCATTCCTTGAAAATGTGGCAGTCAAGTGCATGCATTTAATGAAATGAGTGTAAATGATCTGCATAATAGGACAAAATCGTAAATGAATCAAATATTTGATTACAAACATCCTGGATCATCTACAGAATTCAATATTACATAAGGAACAATCATGCAACTAATGAAAACTTGTTTGAAGTTCCCCGGGATAATGGTTAGCAACGTCTGGGGATATGGGTTAGCAACACCCAGGGGCTATGGGTTTTGTAACGACGTGTGTTAACCAATCAAAATCCTAGATATATACTAAGCCGTGGATAATATGACATATTCAACATGTAAATTATAGTTGAAAGTTGTTGAAATTATCATCATTTAATTATGTTAGCAAATAAATTACGATTCTTTGTAGATTACAGTAAAAAAAAATATATTAATGCTGTAACAATAGTCTGTTCATTTCGTTAGCTGACTCTTATTTTTGATATCATTAAGATTTTCATACTGCAGTTATAGCATGTTAATAGTATCATATAGATATCATACATTTGATTGCCAAATACCATTTGAACATGTTTATTTAAGATTTTAAAAATGGCTTTACTAAAGGACAAAAATAAATAGTGAATTATAAGTTTGTGTATTTCTTTTGTAGAGCCAACGATGGTTGTTTATATATATATGATAGACATGAAGACCAAAGAACTTTGAAGGTCTGTTGATATAGATTACAATGCATATTACACTTGGGATACATTTAAAAGACTAGATGAATATGTCAAACAAAATACTTTAAAAGGGGGAGGAATGACACAAGGAGCAATTTAAAAGAAAACAGACAACACCATAGGCAGATAAATCAGTCCACAAAACACTATTAAGGAACGCTACAGATTGTGCAGAATCCCACCAAAAATCTGGTCTGAACTAGGATACTTTGCAAAGGTTTTCAAATCCTGCTCCACTTGAGAAACCAATCATATTACTGGACTTCCACTTTACATTATTTTTACATTTTTCTTGTATCCTTTCCTCCATAATGACGCTTTTTGATGCAACCCCCTTTACTCCATAATGACGCCTTTTGATTCCTGTGCTTTGACCACAAAATGTCTGCATCAGACTGAAAAAAGTTTGTATCCAATATGAAAAGGATATTCATTAGAATATCTGACTTGAATTTCATTGATGAAATATTCTACTTCCCAATGCATTATAACTTTAAACCTGATGATTTTTTGTTATTGAAAAAATCCTATGCGAATCAAGTATGTGAGGGGAAAAAAATCAATGGAGGAAAGGGTTAACATTTATAATCAATTTTAATGTGCTGTTGAAAGGTTGTAAGGACAGGAGTAAAATTTTCAAGATGATGTTTTTATTTTATAGATTGATGCTCATGAAGATGATGTCAATGCAGTAACCTTTGCAGACGACAGTTCACATATTCTGTTCAGTGGTGGCGATGATGGGTTGTGTAAGGTGAGATAATTTTGTTCTTGAATAAGAGATGTTTATGCTTAGAAAATAGACATTTTGAAACATTTGCAAAACTTGATAGAAAAAATATTGCCAATTGTTTTCAGTCTTAATTGTACTTGTTCAGAGTCAGATGTTATAGTATATATATGAATTTAAATAAAAGAGATAAGGGTGATAGTCAATTGAACAGGAACCCAATGAAACCTTACACACAGACTGTTCAACATTTATTTGCGCATATATGATAACTCAAAATTAGTTTTCTATAGAATGATATAATCCAATTCTGTACTTTTATATACTGGTACTTCACTAATGCTTCTTATATTTGCCCTTTTCCGAATCTAATGCATTATTGGTAATATTTTCAAAATAATAAATTCAAAATTTTAAAAAGTTCTAAACAATGGATAATGATGTAATGCTTTTTTTCACTTTGGTGTACGAACAATGAGATTACCCATAGTCCTTCAGATTCTGAAAAGGGGAATTGGGAAATTTTTTCCTTATGGTACTGCTTCAGTTTTATACTTGGTTTTTATCACCATTTCACTGCCACCAATTGGAATGCTGCCATTTTAATTTAATGATGTTTGCTAGAGTTGTGTTCTTAAACATGTTAAATGTTTTACACACAATTTCATACATATTACAAATGGTGTGCTTCTAAAATGCTTCTTAAAAATATGTTGTAAGTTAGATCTCATATTTGTAAAAGTCTTCACAAACAGTGAGTAGTAAGTGGGAACAATTTATCACAATGAGGCAATCAAATTACAACTACTAAATATTGAAATGATTGTGTGTTGATTATAGGTATGGGACAGAAGAACTTTAAGAGATGACAACCCTCTACCTGTTGGTGTATTAGCAGGACATTGTGATGGAATTACATATATAGATCCTAAAGTAAGTCATATAATATAGTTACATATCAATAAAGAGTCAAGAGAGGGGGAGATATATAAAGGCAAACAAGAGAAGAAAACAGTATAAAGAGCTGTAGTAAAAAAAAATCAAGCTGTTTTTATTACAAGATGATAGGTGGGAGACATGAGGTGAAATGTGGAGGGGGAATACAAGTGGCAATGTTTACCATTCCTGTTTTAGTTTCACCAATTAAAATTTATATAACTCTTGGTATTCTTCATAGAAATGCCATCTTGCTAGAAAATCGTAAACATATGTAATGTACTTTAATAATGAAAGTCTTATAATTTAACTAATTTATTTTCTTACAGGGAGATGCTCGATACCTGCTATCCAACTCAAAAGACCAAACAATGAAATTGTGGGATATAAGGATGTTCTCCTCACAGTGTGCTATTTCAGTAAGAAGAAAATAACTAATTATTTCTTAAGTAGAAGTTTGTATTTGATAGTTAAAAAAAAATAGTTGATAACTAAACATTAATTTTGTCTTAATAAACATGTAATCTCAAGTAAATAAGGATAAATACATGAATTTATTTTTAGACAGAAATTTAAGCATTTATCCGTTATATAGATTAAATTAATTGATTGACTGTTGGTGTTTAATCACCACCTTCTGCACACTTGGTTGTATCATAGCCGCTTGGTTTATTGGTGGTGTAAGTTTGACTAAAGGGAAAGAATTACATATCATTATACAATTAAGAATGTGTGTCAGAATATGATTGCTATTGAGACCAAATGTTTTAGAATAACAAATATAACATCATGCCACACAGCAAGCTATAAAAGACCAGAAATGAAGATGTAAATCAGATCAGACCAGAAAACTAACACAAAAAAAAAATTTATAACAATGAAATCTGAAATAAATGTTGCAGCTAATTTGACTATGAGAACATAAAGCAGTTATTGCGAAGCCTATCATAGTTTTCCACAGATTCACCTGCAAGTTACCTGTCGATTTAAACTTTTGTAAGTTCTATTGTCCCATCTAACAGATACAACAGGTATTGTTCTCTGTATAGTTTATTTACTGGGACCTTTAAATTTCTTCTAGGAGAAATATATCACTCATTGATTTATTACCTGAACAAAAAATTGAACTGACAATGCTGGAAATATATGTACAAATAAGTCATTATAAAACTGCATATGATGTTGTATTTATTCAATCAATAACACATTTTCAATTTGTTTGATAGAAACACTGATTTAAAAAATAAAAGTTGATTTCTGATCAAATTTCAACATTTTACCTATTAAAATTTGCTATTTTCTAGTCTGTTCACAAATAAAAACTTAAAATGAAAATGTTTAAATGAAGGTCTCTTTATAACTGAAGAACCATGAAAAACATACAGATTCTTTGAAACATAAAAGCATGCAGTATTATCAGAAATAAACTTTTTATAATTAAATCAGTGCTTATATTGAACAGATTGAATATATATTATTGATATTGAATAAATACTGTATCACATGCAGTTTATGTGAGTTTATACATTTTGTACATGTATTTCAATCAACAAAGAAGATATATTTTTGGGCAAGCAAATTAATCAATGAGTGATAGATTTCTCCTAGAAGAAATTTAAATGTCCAAGTGAATAAACTTCACCAAGAACTATAGCTATTGTATTGATTCAATGGGACAGGTAAACTTGCAAAAGTTTAAATACCTTGGTAAAGAGCAGACGACTCTGTGGAAAACTTTCATTTGGTTCGCTATAAATAAATCAATTAATTTTATTTTTTTTGGTTTCCAATGTACCACTTAATTTCCTAATTTGGTGTATGTATGATTTTTACAGAATACGAAAAAAGCAGTTTCCAAACAACGATGGGATTATAGATGGCAACAAGTCCCAAGGAAAGGTAAGGGATATTCCATTTAAATTTATGTGGTGTGGGTAGGAAGTGACTTTCAAAATATCCCTACAACCAAGAATAATTTTAAAAGATATTTTGCATAATGGTAATAGACACATACTGAAAAATGACCCATGACCCATGACCCACTCTCAATAATTAAACACCCTTTCATACCCTCCCACATACATTTTAATGGAATAGCCCTAAACAATTAGATTAAAATTTACATTAAAGATAATCGTTTCTTACAAGTCTCCTTTAGAAATTATGTTATTTCCACTGAAATTTCTTTCTTATTGACATAAAGATATAGGTGTCATTCTTTTCTGTAGAAATCTTTTCAAATATGTCTACCACATGAAAAAACATTCAGGTTCTATGCATGCTTCTGAAAGATATTAAGCTTACTATTGCATTTTCTGTCTGTCTTTTTTCACACAAGATTCAACTATCTATATTCCAAACAAAACTGAATTGAGGGAACTTTAAACTTTATAATAACAATTGGAAGTTTAAGTGTCAATGACAAATCATGTGTAGAAAAGAAAAAGCAAAAAAACCTTTTAAGAATTTGCAAGTAAATTAGTAATTGAACTTTTTCATCTTACATTCACATGCATCCTATTCATTTGGACAAATCACCTTTAAAAGAAGTACTAGAATCTAGATAAATAGGATAGCAGCTGTCCACAAACAAGTCACAGTAACCTACATTTGATAGTCAAATTTCTCTTAAATACAATGCATTTTGGTTTTTTTTTTTTCTAGTACAAGCAAAGAAGAGTTTAGAGGGAGATACTTCAGTGATGACATACAGAGGACACTCCATTCTCCATACACTGATCCGATGTCACTTCTCGCCACAATACACAACAGGGCAGAGATATGCTTATACTGGGTGTGCTACTGGAGCAGTTGTCAGTATGTAATATTTTCAACATTCCTTCCCAATTGAATGCCATTTTAAAGGACTTTATTGGTGTATAAACTGAATCAATCTCTCACAAACAAATCAAATTTCAAAGGACTTTAATTATATGATTATGAGTGATTTGGTCAAGTTTATACACCAATAAATTTCTTTGAAAATGTGTTTAATTTTCAATCTGAAATTATAGATCAGGAATTTCATTTTCTTACTTGTAACCTCTATCACACATAAATTGTATATTTGTGTCATTGAATTAGCCTGATGCATTGAATATTTTTTTATTTGACTTCAAGAGGCACTATTGTAAGCCCTCTGAAATAATTATATGAATGTATGCCCTAAAATGCAAATCTTATTAAAAAAATCTTTGTGTTTGAGCATCAACTACAATCATGTAATTGTTTACTTCATCCCTCGCCATCATTGTCTTATTACATGACGGTTATACTACTGTGTGCTGTGTCTACTTCCCATCCTATTCTTACAGCATAACATAGCACAAATATTGACAAAAGGACCTTACACTTAAAGTATATGCTAAATTATCTGTTCTTTCTCCTGTAGTATGACATACAGAAATTTTTACTTGAGCTTTAAGGTTGAATATTTTCTTAGAAATACTTGTATCTTTTCTTAATTTCTTTATTGTAATAATACAGGACAAAATTTAATTCAGCGAGAAGATATGTTTGTGTTATATAGTATCTATATAAAGTAGCATATTTAACTGGCAAAATTGACATAATTTTACAATGCAGAAATTAAAATTCATAGGTCTGATTAAATTTGTTCAAATGAAAAAAAAAATCAAAGGAATTGTCCTTGTGCTTAAAGATTTGATCACAATTTGTTATTTTTGTTATTTCAGTATATGATTTGCTAACTGGAGAGATTGTTACCAAGTTGACTGGACACAAGCAGTGTGTAAGAGATGTGTCATGGCATCCTTACGAGAACACACTAGTTTCCACTTCGGTAAGATCATTAGCAATTTTGTGATGTTGAATACTATGAATTCATTATTATTCGTTGGATACCAATTTTCCTGGATTTCGTTGGTGAGGGTGAACCACGAAATTTAAATGTTCAATGAATAACTTATTTCCAATAGGCTTTGTTTACATAGATGGCAAAACCGTAAAATCAAATATTCACAAAAATGCAAGTTTTTAGCAATCCTCGAAAATTGATACCTGCGAAAAATGAATGAATCCACAGTATGTGAAAATAAACAAATAAATATTTTTATAATTAAACTATTTAAAAAAAAATTCCATGAACACTTCTGTAATGAAAATTAAATCAAGGCAGATTTTGTATATGCCTGTCATATTATGGTACAGTCGATTCCACTTAATTGCATACTGCTTAATAGCATAATTCGGTTAATTGCATACTTTTCTCCTGCACAAAACCATTTCCCATTAACCTAATGTTAAATTGTCCGGTTATATGCATAGCCTTCCAAGTAGCATTTCGGTTTATTGCATAGAAAATAATTGCCAGCTAGATATGCTCAGTTAAAACTGACAAGATTTTTGACCGGAAACGGCAATTTGGTAAGTATATTTTTCTTGAATGCATCATAATTTTCATTATTATTTCACATTTACTTGTGTGTTATTCAAATAAAGTTTTAAAACAGTATCTTTCGTGTTTATATAATTATAGAAAAGGCCTCGATGTGTACACAGGTAAAGTTTCCCATATTCTATTTTAAGCCTCGAGGTCATAAAAATGTCAATCAGCTGATTATTGTAAAAACACAACCATTCTATGATCTATCTCAAAAGGTGTTAATTATTGATTGAATTTCAAACATTGTTCATAGATTACATTTTTGGTGAATTTTTAAAACATCAACGCCTGCTAATTATAGATCATTATTCAATGGGTAATCTCGTAATTGGGTGATCTACATTTATGTTAAATATTACAGGGCATTTATATACGGTTGAAGAATTTTATACATCAATCTTTCCTTTTTAATATTTTTTTAAAAGAAAATTTACTTCTTTTTATTATATTTTCTCACTTTCAACACTCGTGTCCAGCAAATAACCCGTGCAGGGCCCCATCACCTTTGCAATACGAGACTAACGATGTTAAAGTAACAGTGTCACATCACTGTGTAATCCGTAAATACTGAATATCAAAGGCAGTTCATTGCACAATTATTGTTTACAATGATTATAAACTGTGTAGTATTGTTAAACAGTTTATTTTAAACAAAGCGTAACAATGTAATTTGTACATCCGGGTCATAGAAACAAATCTATTTTTAGAACAATTTTATTTTCGTATCTCAGGTAAAGGAAAAAGTCGGTACATAAATAAACTAAAACAAAATGTGTTTATAAACTTTATTGAAAGAATACACAATGAAATAAAATGTATGACACTAGACAAATAACTTTTATTAGAATGAATAAGCATTCAATATGTTGTAAGTGGACTCTGGACGTTCATCTTTCTTCTTTGCTGATCTGCACTATCGATGTTATTTGACTCCGTAATTTGGCATTTCGGATATAAGCATACTCCGCTTTATTGCATAATTTCGTCTGACAAATAGGCTATGCAAATAACCGGAATGTACTGTATTCCAATATCCTTCTACTAGTATCTGTCCCTGTACGACTTCATAGGATACCTCAATTGGGCTTTAACCAATTATCTTATAACTTAAACACAACATTAGAATTAACAGAAGAAAGCTCTCTTTCTATAATTCTTATACCCCACCTACGATAGTAGAGGGGCATTAAGTTTTTGGTCAAGGTAGTTTTTGATGAAGTTTTAGTCCAATCAACTTGAAACTTAGTACACATGTTACCTATGGTATGATGTTTCTAATTTTAATGCCAAATTATATTTTTTACCCAATTTCACAGTCCATTGAACATGAAAAATGATAATGCGAGTGGGGCGTCCATGTACTTTTAACACATTCTTGTTATTTTTGGCTTTGTTGTTCCAGAGTTATAGAACTTTGACCCATAGAATTAAGGCAATTTTTTAAAGACTCCAGTATTGCTAGAATGTTTCTTCCACACTGTACATCTGTGGAGGTTCATGGAAAAAAGCTCCTTTTGATTATTTTTATATTTGATTGAACTTCCAATATGTTAAAATTGTCAAATTTAGTTTATTTTGCACATATTGTATCATGATAATGTTACTTTTTACATTTTATTACTTACACATAAAAAAAATCAAGTCTGTATGACAACAATGTCTGAGTCAATTGCATTATTGTTTTTACATCAATTAATATTTTTATTCATAGTGGGATGGAATGGTTGGTAAATGGGAATACATGCAAGAAGAAGATTCAGAGGATGAGTACAGTGAGACGTCAGATTCTGATGAAAGTCCGTCAGAAGATGATTGTCCTCCGAGAAGAAGTCGTCGGATAGCGGACAAAGACAGAAGACAAGTTGAACACTTCCAGAGACAAGCTCTATTCGATTGAGGAATTGTGTATTCATTGCAAGCTTACATTTGTATTTATATATCCCATGAGGCTTCAGCTAGTAAAACAGATTCATATGACCTTCAACTGCTGACTTGTACAATATATTTGATTAATCGTGTGGTGCTTATACACCATTCTTGTATTAGATACTATGATCTACATGAATCACATGAATCACATATCTTGGAATGTTTCATTGATAGATAGATATTTATATGGAGAAAATACAACACGACCATGACCTTGAAATAACATGGAGAAAAGTAAAATGTTGGAATGTTGATCAGAGTGATAGTATTACTACTCATTGTGTTCCTTTTGAAATGTATAATGTATAGGGGTATGATGTTATGTTGTTGTTAAAATTTATTATACTTTGAAGGTATTTCTGTGTTTGTACTAAATTTAGTTTAATTTACACACAAAACGTGTGATGATACCACTGCTAGTATTAACTGGAGGTATATTATGTTAATGGTTTTGATCTGTCCTTCATTTTAATTCTGTGTAAATAAGATGAGTAATTTGAGATTTTAGTAGAATAAATTAGGATTGGAATTGGTTGATTTCCCTGTACAGAAAATTCCCTCCATCCCAGGGCATCCCCTTTTATTATTTTGTTAGGAAATACATCTTGTATTAAGTGTTTGCATTTTGGCCTTTTGTTCATTAGCTGTCTAAGGATTCAAATGTGGGATTCCCTTGTCTGTTTATTAATCAGCCTGTTTATATATTTACATAGTTTTCTTCTTGATATATTTATTCTATATTCATTAAAAAATATAAAATCTTATTTATGAAGTCTATTGAAAGATCTTGCCAGTGTATTTCAATTACTTATTGATTAACCAACCTACTCAGGATTATCTAAATTACAGAAAGCCAAAATGAAATTATTTGAACTAGCAGTCTATATCGTCATAGAGTGTTTAAAAAATTAACTAGTAGCTTCAAGTGGAAGGTTAATTCAGGCAATCTAGCTGACAATTTATACTAATGGCGAAAAATTATTTCTTATAATTGGCTGCATGGTAATCATAGGTTAGAAAACAGTATAGTTTTACAGGAATAATATTGGGAATCAAGAGTACATGTTATTTTGCAATAGCACTTATGTAAGGTATAATTTATTTGATACCAGGTAAAGGCTAAATGACAGCAGGTTTTAATGATACTGCTTGAAGTAAATCATGTCTGTATAATTTATCTAATACCAATGTAAGGTTTAATGACAGCAGTTTTTGTTTACTACTTGTAGTATAATAAGTCTATTTGTCGATTTAAATGTGGCACATTGATTTTTGAAATGGACTTCACCTCATGTTCACACACAGATTTTGAATTGTTGCAGATATTGTCTTGTCTAGCCCCTTTATAGCTTAATAAATGGTATGGGTTTTGCTTATTATTGAAGGTCATACAGCGACCATTGTTTTAATCTGCTACATTTTGAGTATTGGGTAGTTGTATCACTGACATTCATACCTCAACTCTTTATTGGACAATGAGTTATGTCTTGTTTTGATATCGCTATTATGCTATCTTGACCATATGTATCATATTTATTTAATGTTTTATGCCCCATTTATGTGCATTATGTTTTTCGGTCTGTGTGTCTGTTCGTTTGTTTGTCATTATGTGATAAATTGCTGTTTAACATTTACATCATGATATTGATCAGTTAATTTTTTTTTATTGTTTGGTTATTTCTGTTTTTAATTTTTAGTTACATTATTGTAAATAAATATGTTATACATATTCAATATTACATAATATAAAAAAAAAATTGTTACAAAAAACATTGTAGGTATGCAAAATTGCATGAATATTACTTGTAAATATGTAAAGCTACTTGACTTAATTTCTTTTACAACATGGCGCTAACCAACATATTTTTGACCAGGAAATTCCCACTTTTCTCAAGCTTGGACTTTTCCTCTGGTCGTTGGATCTAACCTATTAGTCAGTACCCCTCTCTAGATCATGACTTTTACTTCCAAATTTTCAACAAATAGTGAGTAGGTATGGTACTTTGTTAAAAAGACCAAACTATTCATTTTGATATAAGAAAGAAATATATATTTTTCTCTCTACTAGGTTTATAAGTATAAATTTCATTTTGATTATGGGAATTTTTATCCTATCAACTTAAAAAAAAATGACCATAAGAATATTATTAGGTTTGAATATTGTGTAAATTGAAACAGGTAATATGATATCATTTAAATTATAAAAGATCAATTTTAGCCTCATAAGGATAACAACAATACCTCGGAAGTTGAGAATTTTGAATAAAAAAATATGTATTACAATGTATTGATATTGAACAGAAGATTATCATGTAATCATCCAAAGGTTTATAATTGGTTGATTTATTACACATGTGATCATCAGAAGGTTTATAATTTGTTGATTTATTACACATTGTTATTACCATAAAGTTAGGTATTTTTATGTTTTGTGTTCCTCTTCAGACTGCATGTGCACAATATAAATACAGTTGTGCTAGAAACATTAAGTAATATCACTATCTCTTGCTGTTAATGAGCTTTCAAGGTGCTAGACTATGTACTACAGAAGTCAGGAATATAGCTTTTAATGCACATGTTATACTTGTACTGGGTAATGGGTATATTAAATCAGTTTATTTTTCATAGAAAACAAGAAATAAATACTTCATGATGATCAGAGTTTTAAACGATCTCAAATAGCTATACAGCCCCTTACATGGTCAGTTCATACATGCATGTTTTTGATTGAACTTTTAATTTATTCATGTCTGAGTTGGAAAATTGGGAATTTTTTTTAGAAGAATGGAATACTTTTAAACAAGTAAAGTAATTCTTTTTCATTTATAATATCTTTGTACCTTTCCAGATATTTAGCTTGACATACCATTGACCTGTTAATGTCTTGTTTAGATATACAGACAACCTCCATGCTTTCAAATTAACAGGATATTTTTCATGCATCCTTTGGTGCAACCTGTGAGTCACATGTACTAAACGGAAGAAGTTAGCTTATATCCTTTTTTTCCTTTTTTTTTGAGATACCTTATCATCATTTCATCTACCTGTAGATTCCTGAAATAGTTTGAATATAATAGATATATCTTGATTTAATTAAAGCTAATCATAAACCTATTAATTATAGGGTGTATGTGCTATGATAAGTCATTGCTGTGTTTTTAATAAAATATGATTGTATTTTTTGTTTGTTTTGTTGGAATGAAAACATATAAAGGATTGTACATATAATTGATAATAAAGATCATGATTAAAACTTGTTGCTTATAATTTAGCAAAAGATTGTACAATGTAATCTACAACATCAAACAAAATTTAAAATCACTCTTTCCAATGTACTGGGTTCAAGGCATACTCCAAATACAATCCTCTACAACTCACCACTACAATCAGGGTTCAATTCATACTCCAGATACAATCCTCTACAACTCACCACTACAGTCAGGGCTCTTGTCATACACAAAATGCAATTCTCTACAACTCACCACTACAGTCAGGGTTCTTGTCATACTCCAAATACAATCCTCTACAACTCACCACTACAGTCAGGGTTCTAGTCATACTCCAAATACAATCCTCTACAACTCACCACTACAGTCAGGGCTCTTGTCATACACAAAATGCAATTCTCTACTACTCACCACTACAGTCAGGGTTCTTGTCATACTCCAAATACAATCCTCTACAACTCACCACTACAGTCAGGGTTCTAGTCATACTCCAGATACAATCCTCTACAACTCACCACTACAGTCAGGGTTCTTGTCATACTCCAAATACAATCCTCTACAACTCATGACTACAGTCAGGGTTCAAGTCATACTCCAGATACAATCCTCTACAACTCATGACTACAGTCAGGGCTCTTGTCATACACAAAATGCAATTCTCTACTACTCACCACTACAGTCAGGGCTCTTGTCATACACAAAATACAATCCTCTACAACTCACCACTACAGTCAGGGTTCTAGTCATACTCCAGATACAATCCTCTACAACTCACCACTACAGTCAGGGTTCTTGTCATACTCCAAATACAATCCTCTACAACTCACCACTACAGTCAGGGTTCTAGTCATACTCCAGATACAATCCTCTACAACTCACCACTACAGTCAGGGTTCTTGTCATACTCCAAATACAATCCTCTACAACTCATGACTACAGTCAGGGTTCAAGTCATACTCCAGATACAATCCTCTACAACTCATGACTACAGTCAGGGCTCTTGTCATACACAAAATGCAATTCTCTACTACTCACCACTACAGTCAGGGCTCTTGTCATACACAAAATACAATCCTCTACAACTCACCACTACAGTCAGGGTTCTAGTCATACTCCAGATACAATCCTCTACAACTCACCACTACAGTCAGGGTTCTTGTCATACTCCAAATACAATCCTCTACAACTCACCACTACAGTCAGGGTTCTAGTCATACTCCAGATACAATCCTCTACAACTCACCACTACAGTCAGGGTTCTAGTCATACTCCAGATACAATCCTCTACAACTCATGAATACAGTCAGGGTTCAAGTCATACTCCAAATGCAATCCTCTACAACTCACCACTACAGTCAGGGTTCAAGTCATACTCCAAATGCAATCCTCTACAACTCACCACTACAGTCAGGGTTCAAGTCTCCTCCCTAATCCAATTCTCTACAACTCACAACTGCATTGACCTCAATAAATCAGTCATAGTAACTGACAGTATGGAATCAAGTGTTGACACTAAATACATTAAAATTCACAGTATTAACCTCTAGAAGTTATTGTTTCAAGTATCCTTCATATCGTTTGCAATACTGGTAAGGTGAACTTGATTCATTAGTACAGGATAGAGGTGCATTTAACATATCAGCATAGATTTCTTCCTGAAAGACCATGGATTATATACCGGTTTTCAATTTGCTCACGTAAAAAGTTTAGACCCAAACAAAATAACAATAAAACTAAAAAAAAAACAAAGGGATAAACAAGTATGAATATAAAGAGATGCGAGACCACAATTTAACAATTCAACAACCAACAAGGGCATCTTTGTCAAACTAAGTGAACAAACTGAAAAAGTGGATGTTTTGTACACTTTGGAAAATGGTTGACAATTATGGATGATCCCTTACAGATCAAGTTCAAATTTTGTTCCGGTCTGATTTTTTGGTGCAGAGTTATGGTCCTTGGATTTAGAAAATTCACTTAAATAATCAGTTTTCAACACTTGTTCATCATGCTTGCAGATAATGACTTGATATTTGTAATAAAGTTTACAACATGACAAGTTATAGATCAAGTTAAGAATTTGTTGCAAAACAATTATTTTATTATGGGTAGGGGACTATGTATTACGGGTACCATGATATACTCACAGAATGCTTTTTATCCAACATTTTTATTTCAAACATTGGACTGCATTTCAAATAGATATAGGAAGATGTGGAGTGAGTGCTAATGAGACAACTCTCCATCCAAATAACAATTTATAAAAGTAAACCATTAAAGGTCAATGTACGGCCTTTAACACGGAGCCTTGGCTCACACCGTACAACAAGCTATAAAGGGCCCCAAAATTACTAGTGTAAAACCATTCAAACGGGAAAACCAACTGTCTAATCTATATATAAAAAAAGAGAAATGAGAAACATGTATAAATTACATAAACAAAGGACAACATGGTACATCAGATTTCGTATTATTTTGGCCCCCGATTAAATAAATGTATAAATCTTGGCCATAAAGGCATTATTAATATGCCAACCAAAATAAATGTATGATTATACCTTGTAAATACAGCTAGTTGATTTGTTAGTCAGCTCAATAATTGACAACAACCAAAATGCCTTAACAATTCAATTTTCATTGTTTATTTACAAGAGATTTCATCTTCAAATATCTTCTTAAAAATTTTAAAATATATATTGTTGTCATGTGTAGTAACTACTTGCTCAATGGTCTTGATATATAGATAAATTACTTTTTTGGATTCTGTTGAAAAACAAATTTAAGTTTAAGTACGGTAGTGTATAAGTGTATCTTTCTTTCTTTATATAAACTATTGTTGAAGACCCATCTGCTGTTTGGTCGGGTGGTTGTCTCTTTGACACATTCCCCAACTCCTTTCTCACTTTTATTGAATGAACACAAAAAAAAATTATATTTTTTTTATTGTCATAATTTTATCTACAAGTAACAAAAAATGTAACATTCAATGAAGTGCTCGTAAAAATAAAATCTTTTAAATATTAATACAAAAAACTAAAGTTCTATAAACCAAGACTTTCAGTCTTGAATTCTGTAACAATTCTTATAATTAATAGCTATATAAGGCCGCACTTACAAGCTTTATCACACATTTTTATGATAACTCTCTGTGGAGCCACTACAAACACACCTTTTTATCTTTTATCTAATTTGTTAACCATAGCAAGAAAGCAAAAAGATCTTTATAGTATGTAAGGCAAAAACAGTTTTAGAAAATAAAAGTTCAAAGGAGCTTGCATTACTAAACTTTCTAGTTGTTCAAAACACTTATGCCAAGCAAGAGACGGATTGTGGCAAGAGAAAGGCAAAATTTGCATTTTAATTTAGAAAGCATGTTTTAAAAGTAACATAAGCATAACAGATTATGGGCATATAACAGTTTAATTTAGAACAAAATGAATATAGGAAAATAAAACAAAGCATCTCTAAACTGAAAGTAGACCTTGATGAAGTATGTTTGACCTAATTGACCCTTTATACTGTAAATTCATAGGGAGGACAAGTTAATGTATTATCCCTTTTTGCATTCATGATCTGAAGAAAAGTTGTTAAAATCACTTTTATTTCTTAAAATTTGTCCTAAATGCTTTGTCACTTTTAAGATACAGAAATTGAGATGCTCCTTTTATTCCCATATATATGAAAACTTTTAAGAAACATAACCAATATTTTCCAATACTGATCTGAACTTTTCTTTCTAATAATGATGATTTGATTTTTCATATGACTTCAACACTTTAAAAATATATGTGCTTCTAGACTAAACAAAAGCAAAGATGATGATGAAAGTAGTGATAACAGTATACATGTAATAAATCCCTGATTACTTGTAACAATTGCATTGATTGGTTTGGAAGAGGATAATAATATGACTTTAAATGACAGAGAGTAGTGTATGTGTTAGATCTTTAGCATTTTTATTTGAAACTTTCCTATAATTGGATAATTGAAATGATATTCAGACAAGTTGAAAACCTTGTGGTGACAAACTTATATTTTTTGTGGTGTCTGGCTGCTGTCTTTACAATATACAAAAACATCTTTGTGTGAGTGGTTTTAGAATATCAGAACTACAAGTCTTACATACTTTACATGTAGACTATGAAAATTACAAAGCTTTTTTTTTTTCATTTCATGGGAAAAAGGGGGGATGTCATGTTTTAGGGGAAATTCCAAAATATAAAACAAAATTTTTATAGAATTGATTTTTGTCATATTATTATCCTCATTGTAGAATTAAATAATTGCATTAAAAAATTATATGAAATCTGTAGTATGTTTCATACCATGGCTATATACAGCACAAAACAATAGGCAGCTGGCAGTTTGTACTATTTTTGTATCTCTAGAAAGCAAAAATAAACTAAGGACTAAATTTGTAATTTCTTCTACTTAATTTACCTATCTCTGTATGCTTACAATTATAATGTTGCAATGTCATGTCTAAAATAAATCACCCTGGCCGTCAATATTTTCAAATCAGTCACTTAAAAGAAGGTGAAAGATACCAGAGGGACATTCAAACTCATGGATCGAAAATAAACTGACAAAGCCATGGCTTAAACGCAGGACAAGCAGGAGAATAAAATTCCAAATATTTCACCATTATATATGTACCAATTTGCATGTCTATCTGAAAATCACTGTCATATATGTAAATTATCTTTGTATTGGTTGATTGGTTGTTGGTATGTAATGCCACTCATAGCATTCTTAGGTATATCACTGTGGTCAGCTTTTATTGGAAGTGGAAGCTAGAACACCATGAGAGAACCACAACCTTCTGCTGAAAAGTGGCAATCCTATTAAAACAAGATCCTCGTCAAGTTCACCTGCCACAATCTGGATTCAAACTCACAACCACAGTGTTGTCAGACTAGTGATCACATTAAATGAACTACAACCACTTGGCCACAGAGGACCCTTACCTCAATAGATAGACATTGTAAAACAGACAATCTAACTGAATGTGTTTAGATAACTGATGGCTATGGTTTGAAGTGATAATTTCATTCCTAAGGATGATTTAAGTTTTCCACCAGAAAGATAGCAATAACACGAATCAAAGAAACTGTTATTTGGCAAGGGGAGATAATTTTGCTAATAAATTGTTTTCAATTCAGGGGAGATAATTTTTCTAGTCCCAACAGTAAATCATTTTGTGCATAATAAAAGTATTTTAAATAAATTAGGACAAGCACACTGAATGAAAATAACTACATCATCACTTATAGTCAGAAATGAAAACGATCAGACACAGTCAAGGATGGAGAAATCAAAATTAACCCTGCACCCCTCCCACTCCTCAATCTGCCTCTGAGATGAACAGATTAACCCTGCCCCCTCCCCCTGCTCAATCTGCCTCTGAGATGAATAGGTTATCAGGACAACTGTAAATGGATATTGTGATTTCTTTAAGTAATGTCATGTGTTTCCACTCTTCTGGTCGCTACAATAATACATTTAAAGAAGTACATCAAATGCACTATTATCTTTATTACAAAAATATGGCACTTTTTTATAGTTGCATGTCAATATTTCTACATCACTGTATCACACAAAACAAAGGATTTTAAATGAAACATCATGCATTAGACATTCAAAATGCTACAAAATTCATGCGAAGGATTGCTGAAAAAAAGCTTTATAGCATCAATGTGAAGCTTGGTCAATTCTGTAAATACATGGCGACAGTCTTTTACATTAATGTACCTCATCAGACATTTGTGGTCCCTTGGATGAAAAAAAAAAAAAAAGAACAGATTTACATGGGCAAAATGAAATTATAATTTCAAAAAATGTTCTACATGTGAAAGTTAAATTAAAGTACAATGTCACACTCCATACAGCTTACTTAGTAAGCTAAACAAATAAAATCCTGAATAAGGAGCAGAATTTAAAGAGGATCAAATCACTAAATCATAAAGCAATACAAAAATTTAAACATGTTTCCTGCCTTCTGCATTTTCGACAGCAATTCACCAAATATTTTTCATAAAATAATTAGGGTAGGCTTAGAATTTTTTGGATATATAGGCAGGCAGGAAACATAACTTAATTTTCATTGGCATAAAATAATTAAAATTTCATTTTAACAAGTATAAATATTTACATAAACCTAGATCTTATATGTACAGCTGTCAACGTTACTATATATTTGCATTGTGAATATCTGTTTAACATCTATGAGGAATGAAGTTAATATTTATGAACTTTACAGTATGAATGAGATTTCTCTAAAGAATGATAAATAAAAGTCATTTATTTCAGTTATTCAATAATCAACATTATTTTTCAAAAGCACCATTTTGATGCCAGGTTCATGCAACAAAATCTCAACTAAGACTAGACGCTGATTCAGTAGTGATTCATCAAAATCAATCCTAATACAAAACATTTGACAAAATCTTATTTTATGTATGATTGTCCAATTATAATTTGACAAAAATAATTTACAATTAATTTTAATAACAAAACTAAGCAACTTGCACTACATCCAAATGTTAACTCATCAAAAATGTTTTACAATTACATTGTACATGCTTCAAGGAAAGAAACGAAAAAAAGGACTATATTTCATATCTTCTTGTAAATTATAAAATAAAAAATAACAAATATTTTGAATTATCCTTTATAATTTGTAAATTAATGTATTTCACTAGCAAATTTGTTAAGTATTCAACTGTATTCAACATAATAATTCTTAAAAATATAAAAACAAAACACACAAATAACAATTAAGAGTTAAAAAAATAAATCAAAACATAATTTTTTGTTTACAAACATAAATTTGAGAGATAATTTACATGGATTCTTGTTTAAACCTCTGTTGTGGAGTCAATGATTTTTTGTATGAATCACAATTAGGTAAAGACGGGGATGACACGGGTGTGTCAATTAGTCCATTCGTAAGATGTAACGAAGAGTCTAAGGAACTCATCACAGAATGTCCACTCAAAAACTGATCTGTTGTGCATAGTGGGGGTGTTGGTGTGTTAGCCAATGGTGGCATTCCACTCAGATGGATTGGACTCGATCCAAGTGGTGACCCATGACTATGTTGTGGTGACATGTTAATTCCATGTGCATGAGAAACTGACATGACATCTGACGGATTGGCAAACTGGTCCCCAAAACTGTTACCCATTTGTGATGTTAACGACACTGGTACAGATGGATTGGTTAACATATCTGTCGGAGCTGCACCTATAATTAGAATATTAAAAGTTATAAACTATGTAACAACAAACAAACATTTATAGATGTAAAAGGAAATATTAAATCAAAGAGATTGGTAGCTCTACAGGAAAAGATGGCCATTGTTGCCTTGATGTCAGTATTTTGATCCAATGTTCCAAAATACTCCCCCTTTTTTCATCATTACAACATATGAGTTATTCCATATATTTATGATGACTGAATCTGAAATTCTTTAAAATAGCAGCAAAGTCCTAATAGCTAATTCAGAAATAATTTCAATTTTAAAAAGCTGTGCTTTTTGTTGAAAATTTGCAGACTTTTTTTCATACAAAGAGCACTCATTTTGATTCTCACAAAAGTTCAATAGAAATGAGTTAATTTCTATCTATTTTTAGAGGAAACAAAGAGCACAAGCATTGATAAAAAATATATTTTTATATTCTATTTGTTTTAGCATTTTACATATCTGACTTGAATATTGAGTCATCAAAGTCCATGCAATTATTAGTTTACTAGGCATAAGTTTGATTGAAATACCAAATGATTTTGTCACAGTTCACAAAATCTCTACTTAGGAGCTTTTTGCTTTGTACACATACATTTATGAAGAATATACACCTTTCATCAATTTTTAACTTTAAAGGAAGGAATAACTTAAGTAATGTATGACAACAACTAATCTAATAGACTATTTTCATATACTTTTGACTCTGGTTTATATTATTTTTGACAGGTTACCTACAGTACAACATTCTGGTCCTCAGTCAATTAAGAGCAGTCATAATAAGTAAAATCAAACATTTAATCCGTGTAATTTTAGGAGAAATTTTACTATTTTCCAATGAGTGTGTCATGTAAAAAATATGAAGCAGATGTTTTCCCCAAGAATTGTACAGATTAAAAGATTGATGTAACTTCTATATGTTGCTCTAACTTGACTTGGTACAGGATGTTCTACTGGTAACCTATGTCCAAAAAATATAAACTTAGAATCAAAAGTTGGTAGAATGAAAATAGTCTATTATCAACCATGTGAGCCAGTCAAGGTCTTTGAAAACTTCCATCATTATAATCAAAATAAGGAAGGTTAGCCATGCATGCAAGACTAAGGGGGTTAGTTAGTTCATACTCAAATATTAGTGAAAGTAACTTGAACATAATCCATGGCTAACCCTCTAAAGTTGTGTAAGTTTTCATTAGAAATTTCTTTTTAATTTTCCAGAATTAAAAATTATTCCAGATTCAAATAATTCCTTATTTTGAAATTAATATAAAATTGACTTAATATTTGGGCCCAAATATAGCCTTTACTGAACTGAATCTTTTTTAGTCCATAATTCAGCCCTTAGACCAGATATCAATTTCTAAAAACAGTAACCTACATTCATATTGTAACTGCGTAGCTAATTACTTAATCAGTTGGGAGTGTTTAACATCCTATACAAGTATTTTACATTAAATTTGCCATAAATTATATAAATTATTACATTTTATTTGCTATAGATTATATGAATATCAAATATAGAAATCTTCCTATCTGCATATTTCATCAACTTGAATCATATGACCAAGATTATAACTAATTTATGATAACAGCATACAAAATTATTTTATTTACTTTGATTAGAACATGTCAATATGGTTGACATACAGACCCTGTTTCATCTGATAAAACTCTGTTCTACAATTCTAATATCAACCAATCAAATTTCTGTGTTTGAATTTTTAGAGGGTGTGTATCAGTACAACTAAAAAATTCCAGGATCCACCAAAAGTTCATCAAAACAGAAAGTAAAACTCTGTTCTACTTCTGACAATTATAATATCAACTAATCATATTTCTGTGTTTGAATTTTTTGAGGTATGTATCAGTAAAAAAAAATACCCAGGATCCCCAAAAAGTTATCAAAACAGAAAGTAAAACCGAGTCAGATCCTTTTAAGCCAAATATGTACACAGGAGCAGCATTAATGTCAGATATCATAAAAATTAGGATTTAAAAAATAAAATTAATTTTCCTTCATAAATGCTAGAGACTCAGCTAGATGCAATTCATAAATGCTTAGGTTCAATAAATGTAGTCTTCCTCATTCAAAAGATGACAAAGGTATATATAAAACTATTTAATGGTTATAACAAAACAAGTGTAATATATATATATATATATAAGATTTTATAACAATAATACAGTAGCTCCCTCTCATAAGGCCAAAAAATAAGCAGAAAAAACTGTGGCCTTCAAAAGACATGCCATCCATAACAGAAAAAGTGGTTTTGGCCTCTTGTTAGTGGTAAAAATACCAAGAAACACTGTAAATTCAGAAATTATTGTGTGCATTTATTAAAGCAATTTTGTCATTTGAGACTAAAATGAGATTTCAAGTTTTGCAATATTTCAAAATATCCTGTTTAATTCATGTAAAATATTTCAAATGCATATTTAAGGTGGTACCTAACACTACAGGGAGATAACTCTGTAAAATCAGCTAAACGTTTTAATTACGTTGTGTCGTTAAGGGAATATCAAGCTTCTCAATGATCAAAATTAGTTTTTGTCAAACTGCTATATAACCAGTGTAATTTTTCTGATAAAACGGTTGGTTCAAATTTTCTAAAAATTTTATATTTTTGTCAATGGGTCAAAGTAAATACTTTGTAAGAATTTTAAGAAAATTGAACGAGCCAAATTAATTTTAGTCAAAGTGTTGGGTACCACCTTAAATTATTACGATTATAACTCAGTCTCATTTTAAGCAATAATAAAACCATCACAATAATTTCTTAATTTCCAGTTCTGTTAATATGAACAGGCCTTATCACAGTGATGCTTGTTTTTGACATAATAAGAGTAAGACTACTGTACTATCATACTAACCACCTAATAACATTTCTTGCAGTAGACTATCAATCCTCGCCATTCCAAATAATTTGGCGAACTGTATCTGTTCAATCATTTGCCATGTGATACTCTGTAAGGCGGGCAGCAGTAATAAAATCTCCCCAAATCTGCCTCTAGAGTCATACTGACGATCGTTGATATAATCTTCAAGATTTACTTGTACTTGGTAACGAAAACTTTTGATTTTTTGTGGATCTGTCAGACCTTTAGCTTCTGAAAAAAATCGTCAATGTAAGAAACCAAACATTTTAGGGTCATTTTCTAGTTCATAGGTTAACTTCAATATTATATAATGTAACAGCCTCATCAACATGGCTGAAAATGACTGAATTTTGTTTTCTAGATTTTTCATAAATTGTAAAAATAAAGCATACAATTTGTTAATGATTTTTTCAAATATGTTTAAGTATGTTGACAAGTTCATTTTGTGCAAAAAACAGAAACTTTCAATTATTAAAGCAAGTGTAAGATATAAATAATATGAGGCAGGCATAACCTGTGAATGTGGACAAAGTCTGTATTAATTATTTTTTTTGTAACTTTTAAAATTACATATATATTTGTTAAAAAAAAGAAATGTATATACTGTCACGTTTCCGATTTTGGTTCTGTTGTTAGGGATTTTACTTGTGAAGTTATTTAAGTTATGACGTCATGTTCAATGTAAACAAAGAAACCCAATGCATCAGGTAATGTTAATTCATATCAAAGACAAAGAATTATTAAATATAAAATATATTGGTATTGTGTTCCTTGAGTTCCTATAATTTACTAGACTACTCAAAGTCTCACGACAACGAGACCAGAAGAAGGAAGTAGATTTCTGCCTTCTGCGCAAATGCTGGAATTATTGATTTTTCTACTGTAATAGGGGACTACATCTTCATATTAAACTACAATCAAAGCCTCTCATTTTCTTTATTTCAAATATTAATCTTATATTTTGACTCCAGAAAAACATCAATTTAAATAATAAGAAAGAGTACATATTCATTTTAATACTGCTTAATTGAGGAACTCTTCCCATAAAATCAACAACACAAATATCATATTATGTCTCTCTCTCAATTAAGAAAAAAACAGATACTTACCAGGATCAAAGAAGACAATAGCTTTAATACAGGCAAACTCTGTATCATCTATCTGTATGTCTCTAAATGCTGCAACTAACTCGTCTAGAACTCGGGCTGCAATTGTTCCCATCTCCATATCTGTTGCATTCCGTGGAATTATCCCGTCATTTCCCAGTAATAATACATCCTTGACGGCCATGGAACGTCTGGCAACACCCAGAACCAAATGTTCTCCAGCATGGGCTCTCAACAAGGCAACCTAATGATAATGATAAAAATGCTTAAATATCTTGACAACCATTAAAAAAAGGTGTGTTCCATTTTCAATGATTATGGAGAAATTTAATATGTCACAGTGATTTGATTTATTTCAGGGTATTTTGAAATGAGGAAAAATGCTATAAGATGGGAAAAAATACACTGGCTACCCACCAATCAAAATCTGGCATTCTTATATAAGGTGTAATTAAAAATCTAACATAGCAAATTTTTTTATTCAATTTCGAAAATTTCTTAATCTGTAGTTGAAACTTTTAAATAACTCCACTGAATTTTTAATTTATTCATTTCAGATAATGATTTTTTTTACTTTTAAACTAGGAAAACCTTTAACTGCTTAAATAAAAGAATACCTTCTATTCATTAGGCTTACATTTGATAAAATTATCGTTTTCAATTATTTATTTTTTCATTTATTTATTTTGTTCTTACCTGATCATCCAATGGCAGTTCACAAAAACATGGTATATATTTTGCCCATTCTACAAGAACAAGTAATTGTTGTTTAATAGATTCACAAACATCATCGGCAGTCGCTATAACCTTGTGTGTCAGGTCACACTGTCCAACGGGAGACGAGATCTGAAAATGACAATTTTTTTTTTATTATAAATACAGTTTTACTTACAGTCAAACTAGGGTTAAAGGTTACCCTAAGGACATGAGAGAACTAAGGTTTCCCTAAGGACCAGAGAGAACTAACCTTATAATAGAGATGAAGATTTAAAATGTACAAGTATTACTACATCAGGTCAAAAAAAAGATGACCTTTAAAACAGGCTTGACTGTATTTCATACGTATATGTGAGCATTATTCTCAAATTAATACTTAAAATAAAGTATTAGTTCTTTTCCTTTCATGTTTGTAGAGTCTCTTCCCATTCCAATACCAATTTATCATTAACAATTTAATAAACAGGTATCCTTTTATTTTCTTCATTGTTTGTATCATCAGATTTTTTCTATCCACACAATTCCATAGTCAAAAACAATTCATGAATGCCGTTTTAACAAATTATAAAAACAAAATTTCAAGTGACAAATCGGTCTAAAATTAGTCATGTAACATATTCATAAAATCATGTGCTTTATGTTATGGATCATCCTCATGATCCTACTTTTTTTAAACATTAAATAAGATTAAACATAACAATGTATGATCTCACCTGTCTGGAGAGAATTTCAGCATTTAACAAAGTACTGACAGAGAGTGAATTGTTTTGACTGGTATCTTCGTAACTGGTTCTTCTAACACTGATTCTGTCTCGCTCATTCTGTACAGCTGTCAAAAACAAAACACATCAATTACAATCTTTTATTTTACAATGACCTTTGAAAATCAGAAATACTGATTAAAGGTTGGAAGGAAAAAAGTTCAGTTTTAATACTGACTTTATATCAATCTACAGAGACACCAAGTAATTTTGCAAGAGTAATTGGGAAGGGGGGTCTTTCTTTTCAGTATTGTTTAATTTTTTTAAGCCCTTTTTTTCTATATTCTTTATATTTTGGTGTCCTGTTAATACTTTGGCCTATTTTACTCTATTCTTCCTTTTTGAATCCTCTTTTCTGAATCTTTTCCCCCATTATACTTTATTCTGATAACCCCATCCATACCTTTATGCAAGCAATCTTAGATCAGGTTATTGCTCTCCAAAAGTAATGATTCAAAATGTAAATAAAAACTTGTGTTAAATCATACCCTTTGAAGTAAAAATTAAGACTTTTTAAAAGTTCAATTGTCAATTTTTAACTGCATTCATTACAGTTGAGTTAAGTTATATCAAAGCTTAAGTCATAAGATGAACTATAATCTAGATCTTTTAATTTTTTTTTTTTGTCATGAAATATCATCCATAAGCAATCTATTCCTTACCTTCTTTTTTCATTCCTGCTCTGAAACATTTACGTAATCTGCAGTAACGACACTGATTTCTTTTATCTTTGTCTACAACACAATTCCGACTAAATCTACAGGAATAAACATGGTTCTTTCTGACGCTACGACGAAAGAATCCCTTACAGCCATCACAACTTGAGGCCCCATAATGTTTGCCGGTGGCCCTGTCTCCACATATGGCACAATATGTACTCATCCCTTGAGTGGGGGAGGTGGAGACACCCATGACAGGTGTCTGTCCCAGCGCTCCCATACTGAGTTCTGGAGAGTCTAAAAGTAAAAGATAATAAATTTCATTTAATTATCCATTTCATAGAAATTTCTTTGATTGACCCAACAGTAAGTCATTCAGGTACGACTGATTAATAAATATCTCCATTAGAATTCACAACTTATAACTTCTTGATACATTTTTAGCTGCATTATTCTATGAAGAAGAAGAGAAAGATTGTATTGATGACCATGAGTAAGAAACCCAACAATGTCATATAAAAGTCACCATCTGATATCCATGGAAATACACTCTTTGTCAATTACTCAGTAGATATTAATTTTTTAATCATTCATATGTCACTTTGTCAGTGATAAATTTAATATCTTAAGTCACTACAGTGTAAACCTGGTTCTGACAAAAAATGTTCATTTGGTTTGGCTATGTATATACTTTTAAAAAATGCATTATGCTATAGTTCTACAGTTAATTTTACACCTTTGTTCATTTGTCAAATTTCACAATGCGATATACATGGTCGTTATTTTAGAATTTTATACTTATAATGGTCACTCTAGCCATCACAACTTAAACCTGAGTGAGAAAAAATATCACTTACAGTTTAATACCACTTATACCAGAGATTTGTCAGATCAAATATATTTCCTTTCTATAGATCTATCTTTTTTATCTGTTTTTCATTAGAATAAATTAATAAAACTTATAAAATTTGACAAGTTGGTTAAATTTTTTTATCTTAAAATATACGAAATGTGAAGTTTGAAAAATAATCTTTCCTTACAATCACATATAGAATTTCGGTGATTTTCTTATTTATAAGATTATAACAAATAAACAGGCAAATAACATTTGCTTTTAAAACAATATAACAAGCATATTATTTATTATATCACTTTTGATAAATATATTGATTTTATCATTTAATTTTAAATAAAAGAAAACAAAAACTAACTCAAATCAGAACTAAATTTACTTTTTGATCTTAAAAAAAAAAAAATAAAAAAAAATAAAATGTACTAAAAGTACTTAAATAAAAAAAAACTCCTACCTGGATCATAATAATAGTATTCATGTTCCTGATGTACTGGTGCATAATGCTGTTCTAAATAAGAATATAGCATAGTGTTGGTTAAGTCTTTACTACTGGTATGAATATTTTCCACAATTGAAAGAAGATTTTTTATCTCTTAAAAGGAGAAGCAGTTCTGTCTCTCAGAGCACCAAGAATGGAAAAAGAATTGGTATCAGGAACTACGGTTTAAATATCTTCTATCAAAGATTAAAACAAACAAATTAATCCCTGTCCCAACACAAAGATCCTCCCACTTTACATGTATATTCAGGTTTCTGTCACTCAAGGAGGGTCCTTATATACATACTATGTTATTTGCAACATTTGACAAGGTTTTATCAGGAGTTATCACCCTTTATCAGTTAATCTTCTATCTTATTGATAGTGAATTATATAGAAAAAAATCTGCCAGTGACAAAATCCCTGACTGGAATGTGTGGCTATCTATCTGGCCACTTCACACCCTTTAACCACATAAGTGGCAGTGCTAGTTTCGGTACAACCATGACCTTTACTTATATTCTGGCACTCAAACAACCCACTTTTAGTCAGTACGGAAAACCCAGACAAATCGCAGAACTATTTGTCAACAGATTATGCCATTCCCTGTACTATCCTAAGCTATCTTTGAAAAAAAAATGTTGTAACATAAATTCTAATGTCAATCAACAGATAATTAATTTCAAATGTTTTCTGAAAATTAAGTGGTGAACATGTTTTAGATTACTAGAGCTTGTTTTGGTAATACCATTTTCATAAACAATGAAAAAAAAAAAAAAAAAAAAAAGTGTTAATATATCTTTTCATTGATTATTTTAACAAGAGAATATGTATCAGCATGTCAAGGTCGTTTAGACTCATTTTTGTCTCAATAATCACAATAAAATCATCTTTATATATACCCTCATTTCATAAAACAGTGAATATATACAGTATAATGTCATACAGTTTTCAATTCACCATATATTTATGAGCTTTGAGGCAACACCATAGTTTTTCAATTGACAATATGTTTGTTAAAAAGAAGTATTTGAAAGTGTTAATACACATTTAGACCATTATTGGATGTGACTTGTACTTTTCAAGAAAATTATTTTCAATTTCTAATCACCACTTTGCTAACCTTTACATAATTTAGATTTATACTTACTTAAAAATTTGCATTCTATAATTAAGCCAAAAAATAAGAGTCAGCGAAATTAGTTGGAGGCTTTATGCGACTTCTAGCCAGAGAGAATTAAGGTTAAGGTGAGGATATTAGTTTAAGATCTTTATTTTTTTCAAACTGCTTTTTATCTTTTATGACATAAAAATTAACATGTATATGCACCTCATTTTCTTACTTTTTGGCTCTCATTTTGTAATTGGGTTTACCTAAAGACCAAATGATTTAAAAATGAGATCACAGTGACCTTGATTTATATTTTCAGAAATTAACTTCGTTTACAGTACACTCTTGTGGCTTGTTATGTATTAAAACCTACTAAAATGAGCAATCATATTTTCACCTTAAATACAAATTTTGTTTTATCATATTATGATAAGTTTGAAGAATAAAACATTGATAACAACTTTTTTTCCAAGAACAAGTTGTTTCAAAATTCACAGAGAGAAAAAAAATATATTTGAATCATTTCTTTATAAAATTCTTGTTTCTGTACGATAAAATTAACAGTATGACAAGTAATTTAAAGACAGGAGAAAAAACTTGTATCAAATTGTTTTAGAGTCAAATTAAGGCTCTAAGAAATTACCTTGTAAAATGCCTATTTGCTAAACACCCAATGTAAAAAAAAAATGAATATTTCTGAAGTATTAGTTTTTATGAAATACAAGGCTCAATACTCAATTTTAAGTCAATATTTCCTTAACAGACTATGGAACATGACTTGTACATTGTTAGTGAATTTTCAGATTGCAACTTAATATAAATAAAAGATGTGGTATGATTGCCAATGAGACAACTCTCCACAAGAAACCAAATAACAGAAATTAACAGCTCTAGGTCATTGTACGGCCTTCAACAATGAGCAAACCTGTAATGATATTCATTTTATTATAATAAATGTTTGCCTTATTGTGTAGCAGTTGCATTTTTGTATTTTTTTTGTTGCAAATATTGCCTCAAAAATTACGTCTTCATAATATAGATGTAAGCAAAAGGTCATAAAATAGATAATGCAAGCCGTGTTTTACTTGATGAACTAAGTAAATCTTTTCTCTGTGTGAATTAACATATATAACCACAATAATGTTTACAAACAAACTATTTATCTTTCAAATACTCAAAATACTACTACAATATACACTCCTGTTAGAAATCTTCCCACTATAAGTCCCAAACCCAACCAAAACAAAATTATTTTTTTGCTCATTCAACAATATTTCACAACAAAATCAAGTATAAACCTTATAGAGATTGTCACACTTGAAATGGTCCTTCAGAAACAGATTAGCAATGATGAAGTATTATCAGAGCTGTGTTTGCATTTATCTCAGCTCAGCTATAATACTGATCAAAATACCTTTCATCTAGGTGAAGGAATTAACAGCTAGTTATCCCAGTCGTACACAGGTGTTACAAAAATCACTGTCCAGTGGTCATCTATAAATGGCCATCTATTTTCCCAGGATTGCACCTTCACAGAAAATAACTTAATATTTGTTACTCCTCAAAATATCTGTATGCCATGATCTTTTCATCAATAATCAGTTTTGTGACAGAAGAAATATTAAAAAAACTTCTTTATCTGAATATCTTTTTCTTCCAATCATATTTTTCAGCAATCTTAAGGAACACATCAATTATATTAGGAGAAAATCAATTCCAGGTTTAAAGACTCAGTCAACCAGAACATAATTAGGGAACCTTTTATTGTAATTCTCACCTAAAATAGTATTGCATAAATGTATGTAACCTATATAAACTCTCACATCTAATGAAGTGACATTGTCCATAGTTTAAATACACCAACCATACTAAATTTATGACACTTATATATAACTTTTCCTGAATTATTCATGTCTTTCCATAATTTGGTTTTATTTAATACCATCCCCCCCCTTTTCTACCTTTTCCGCCCTTTTTGTGTATGATAACAACGAGGATCAGTTATCATTCTAAACAAAGGTCAATGCATAGAATTACTTGTGAATGTGCAAACCATGAAAAAAAAGACTGGTAACGTGAAACTTTTATTGTAAATATATATCAGGCAAAATGCAACACTAATTTTTAAAAGGTACTTCAAATTTTGCACAAGTCCAATCAAATTTGGTTTGGACCCAATTAATGTTCTTTTTCCCAGTTTCATTAAGAAAGAACAGAAATAAAGTTTATAGCTTGTTATAATTCATGAGATCTTTGTGTCATTTACTTTCGTTTTGATATTCATTATTTGGACCGATATCTTGGCAAGTTCATCTATCTAAACTATACCTTTTCTTTTCAATGTTCTTTATTAGACCGATATCTCATGTACATTTGCCATATACCCTTTCTTTTCAGTGTTCCTTATATGAACAATATCTTATGTACATTTGCCCAATACCCTTTCTTTCTTTTCAGTTTCCTTATTGGAACAATATCTCATGTACTTTTACCCATTGAATATCTTTTCTTTTCAGTTTTCTTTATTGGACCAAATGTCCCATGCATACCTATCCTTAGCCTTCTCTTACTTATTCTTAATAATGGAAGTGGTGTGGGGTATCAAAAAATGTACTATTAAACTCTATATTGTTTTAGAGACAACCTGAAAATTCACAATAAATATGAACATACCTAAAATATATGTTATTCCTTCAAAATTCATGATTTACAGCTTAAACTTATCAAATCACAGCTAAACTTCAAAACAGCAAATATGAAAGTAACGTGTATTTAGAAAATGGTAACATCTAAATTAGGTTATTGTCCTTGATGATAATTAATCACTCCAGGTAGAAATGTTGAGGTGAAAACGATTACAAATTATCATTTGGACTTTGACTAATTATTGTCACAATACTATATATAGTAAATAAAGATAGATAACAAAGGGGGACAACTTCATCGTTTTATCAATTTATGCATTTGATATCTGATAATGCATGCATATTGCACTATGCTGGGTTCAAAAACAATGACATCTGCACAAGAAAAGTAGTTCTTTTAACTGATATGATAATATCAAATTATTAAGTACAAGTACTTTTTATT
Source organism: Mytilus trossulus (assembly GCF_036588685.1). Taxonomy (NCBI): domain Eukaryota; kingdom Metazoa; phylum Mollusca; class Bivalvia; order Mytilida; family Mytilidae; genus Mytilus; species Mytilus trossulus. The sequence continues at coordinate 7,754,730 of NC_086378.1, forward strand.
ACAGACTATATAGAAAAAAATCACCATTAACAAATAATCAAATTTTCACATCAACCAATTAAACATCATTTTTTTTTTGCCTTGACGTTAAGGCCATAGTTATTATATTTTTAGTTTTAGGAAAATTTTTGACAAAACCGATGGGTAGGAGGACGAAAAAAAAACAAAAAAAAAACTGCTGCTGCTGATTTTTTTTTTTAATACCAACCGTCAATATCAAAAAAAAAAAATTTTATTTCACCAGGAGATTTTCTACTAGTGTAACAACTTTTTTTCTTTTTCTTGACAAGGTTTGAATTGAAAATCAATGTGCAACAACTTACTAAATCACCAAGACCATAAATTTAGATTCTTTCATACAGTTATGAACTAAAAATTTATTTATTTTTGCATGAAAAACACTGGGTCGGAGGAGAAAAAAAAATAAAAATCAACATTTTTAATTTTATTTTTTTTCCTATTTGGCAAAAATTAGGGTAGGAGGGTTCATAAAACTAAAAATAAAAAAACTACGGCCTAAGCAACCAAAAACCATTCAATCAATCATTTCTGTTTTGAACTTTCAAGTAACTTTCTCCAAAAGTACACGTTTCTGTCTGAGAAAATAAAATATTTTGTCTTTGTCTTGTCCAAAATAAGATTTTTATTACATCAATTGAAATTTTATGGAAATATCAAAAGAGCAATAAATAAAACTGCTGTGACCTAATATCTCAAATACAGAATATAGGTCAATGTGATCAAACTAGGGCATCTTCTTGTGCAATGTAATTAAGTGATAACTGTATTGTATTTTAAGTTTGACTGTCGTTTTACAGCTGTAAATTGAGTTAACCTAGCGGTGTGTAACAGAGCAATGTTTTTACCTAGCGGTGTGTAACAGAGCTATGTTAACAGATATTTGCGACAGTAATTTACGAAGTCCAAGCTTAAAATACAATACAGTTATCTCCATTCTTATGCAGCATATTAAAATAAATTCCATCTTATAAATATATATTTTGGCTTTAAATTACATAAATGAAAAAGTCTGTGAAATGGTTGCATTGTCTTTGGCAACTAAACAATGTGACATCATATGTTTACTCCCAATGTCAAACATAAATTCTAGTTGTTTCGTACCCTTTATAATGGTTCAATGTTGACAAAAAGAAGATTTGAGGCTCAAAATGTAACTTTTTCATATATTTTGTGAGAATTTACAAACCTAAAATAATTGGAATTCAAAATGGTAGCTTTCTTAGTTATGGACTGGTAGAATGTGGAATCTATCCCTTCAAAACATTTGTCAACGTACAATGAAAATTATTGTTACAAAAGAATTACATTAAAATATTTATCTATGTTTTTTTTATTTAATTATTTATGTACAATGTATATTCCAAAGAAGCATTTGTTCAGTTATCAAAATCTGTCAAGCATAAATTGCAGTTTATGGTGACATAGTTGTGATTGCCTGTTTTATAACATTACAACTCCAAATTCATTCTCTATGAATAATAAGAATATTTACTACCCTACCACTTGGCATATGCTTGGCACTTTTGCCAGTCAAAACAAAGTAACTGACTCTAGAGCATATAATGATTGCCTTAAGCTTCTGCTGCCCAAGCCTAATCAGTTGTCATACTGCTAGTTAAGAACTATTGGAACCTCTCAGAATTTCGTTTTTAAAAGACTACAGTGTGCAAAAAAACATATGGGCTATAAATATAAAGGAGGGCAAATACATTTTAATACCATAAATGGATATAAATTCATCATATAAATGCTTCTTTTTAACCCAACCATGATTTATCTATATTGTGGAAAAAAATCTTATTTGTTCTTATGTCAAATTCAAATGCAGTTCAATGCTAACCTATTGGATAAAAAATCAAATTTAAAAATAATGAACAAATCATCTGTTTAAATAACAATTATTTATTTTTGGGATGAGGACTGTGCATCTTTCTATATTCTATAATGAACAAACAAATAATACACTTGAACTGTAATACAACATGATTCGCTCTTTCTTCAAATGTCATACTATTATTTATTTTGACATATTACAACATATTAATCCAATTATCTGGGTGTCATCATTTCAAATTTCAAAACAATTGTCACTTTTGATGCCACAAGTATTCGCACTACCATGGGAAAAATTCAATAAAGATAAATCACACATAATTATTTACAATAATATACACTATCAAAAAATTGATATCTGATGACCCTCTATCAAGTTTTATCAAAATCTAACTGTTAATAAGATAAGAGGGGAAGAGAACAAACAGTAGTCACAAGGGGAGATAATCTATTTATCTCCCCTTAAATAAATCTACAGAGTATTAATTGTACTTAAATGTTTTGTTATCAAATTAATACTCCAAAAGTGATTTAATTTTCTTTTTTTTTTCCTTTGATGTTTAATTCAAATTCAAGCTGCAAAAAAATGAAATTGACAAACCATCTCCTGTTTTTGTTTTGTGGTCCATCACAAAATTCTGAACATAAGTATGACTGCCAGAAATTGACCATGTTATGATATGCTTAGTTCAAATTATAAACTGTTAAATGACATCCGTAAAGGAATACTTTAAAAAAAAAGAAGATGTGGTATAATTGCCAATGAGACAACTCTCCACAAGAGACCAAAATGACACAAAAATTAACAACTATAGGTCCACCATACAGCTTTCATCAATGAACAAAGCCCATACCACATAGTCAGCTATAAAAGGCCCTGAAATCTTTTTGGGGTAAATTTTTCTGTAAAATGCATGTAATTCATGGGGTTTTAATTGTAGGTTGATAAAGACTTTTCAATGCCTTATTTATGATAATTCTAACTCAAGTAGACCAAAACTATACTTCCTATTCAAGGTAAAATCTCTTTTTTTATGCATCAGCATCATCTCCTAAATTTTTTTCATAAATTAAAATAGCCAAAATTTTAGATAAAATGCACTGTTAAAGTATTAATATATTTCCCTTTTACAGTTTCATAAATTTAAAGTACATAAGATATCAAAAAATAAATGTGAAATTTGACAGTGGCCTGGATAATAGTTGAGCAACATTTAACATCAAGTGAGAACATGTTGATGTGCAGGTACTCAGATAGATGGTACAGCTTCTGACAATAAGATATGGGGAGATAACTCATATCACATAATTGATAACAAGCTAGAACAATGTCCAAAAATTATTTATCTGACTTATTTATTTATTTATTCTGTAATCTTTTGTAAATATTGGTTTATTTATTTTACATATTTAACAAAATTTACATAAGCAATCATAATTCACAGAATCTTGATTCATATTATAACAAATATCAACCTATATAATAATTTTGATTCAATGTAATAAGTTGCATTTAAAAAAACATTTTTTTAAGAAAAGAGAAAATATAGGAAAATTACTATGACAGTCATAAAAAACCTGAAATACTAAAAATAATTACTTTCGAATATTTCATTACAATTTTACTGAATACATAATTAATGGAATAAAAAGAGTTTTGCACATAAATCTGGCTGTTAGTTTTCTTGTTTGAATAATATTACATTTGTCATTTGAGCATATATAGGGTATGGGTTTTGCTTAGGATGTAATAAGGTGAGGTTTTGGAATTTGTGTCAGATGATTGGACTCCTTGGTGTTTTTCAATACAATATAATGTAAATTATTTTGCCCCATAACAACTATTTATCTTTTATAGTCCAGCCAAACATGATTTAACCTCAAACTAATTGCAACAGAACATGTTTTAGTTCTAATCTATAGCACTATGCCCTTTATATACACAGAAAAAAGTCCCATAAAATCTAACTTCAGGAAAACTCAAAATTTGTTACCTTGACATGTTGAAAAATTCAATAAATGGTCAACTAATGATTTACGAAATCTAGATTATAGCTTGATAAAATATATGAAAACATCTTAAGAGTTGTTTGTTATACTCTAAAGACCACTAAAAAACAAGAATCAATACATTCTGATGAATAGAAGCGGTAAAGTTATAATTTGATTTGAGACCTACATATTACCAATGCAAATATAAGGTAAAAGTCAGCCTTTACCCGCCATGTTTTATAATTTAAAAATCTCAAAAAGGAGAGACAGCAAAACAACACAAAAATAAAACATCTTCAGGTCAGCATACAGTCTTAGACATGTGTCTACGACAACTATACATTATATATGTCTTCAACGTCAACAGTTTAATTTTGAATAAAAATACCACTAAGAATGAGGACTCCTAATTTGAAATTTGATAATTTAATTGTGAAAAAAACAGATTATTTTATATCTCATTCAATGCAGAGGTAGAGATACTATTTCTATTGCAAACCTGTTTATAACCTTCATTTTAATTGGACAGCACCATAATTCTTTTTTATCTATTTTTTTTAACGTTGATAATACATTTTATTGCACTCTATTGCTGTTGACAATTTACTTAGGGTACAGCTTTGCACTAAGCATCCCTGATATATTAGTTATTAGGTATCCAGGGAGAATATCTAATAAAAGTAAAAACCTGACAGCACCAGAAATATTAGAGGATTGATTCCATATTAGACAAACTGAAATTGAGCATAAAATATTTTCTTTAAGTGCATGAGAATTTATATACAGTATTGTATTTAAATACTTTGCACACATTAGTTCTTTATTTGATGGTCAATTTTTACATGTAAGTCACCACTTACTAAATTTGCGACCATTGTCTGCCAATAGATGCCTTCAATTCTGTAACCAACATGTCTTCATGAATACTTTGTTTCGCTTTTGACCCTTTCTAGTCCACTTCGCATCTATTTAATTTTGTGATTTTCCAATTTCTTGATGTTGTATTTTATAAGAAAGATACAAGTTTTACATATTTGCAGCAATTTATTTTTGCATCATTTTTCTACTTGTGAAGACCCAATAATAAATTGCCAGCAAAAATAAATAGGTATAAAGTAACCTAAATTTATCTAACAAAACATAACTAAAAAAAAATATCATATAATGAAGAATTCTAACAAGCATTCAATAATTTTTTATTTTTTTTCATCATGAACCTTACATTTATATCTGATATATACATGAAATACATTGCAAATAAATTTCAAAAAGTTTTTTTGAGATTGTTCATTAGAATATTTTAGGTCAGCAAAAAGGTCAAGTTAAGCAGTTGGATTTTTAATTCTTCAAATCAAAATGCATTTTAAGATTGGTTTTATTTGAAAATTGACACTCAGAACTCACTTAAAAAAAGTTGCTGAAATATAAAGATTTTTTTTTTTAATTGAACTATACAGATTTTACATAAAAACTATGGTCCTTTATTATAGGGAACAAAATAACTTCCCTTATATCCTGATGTCATGAATATAGGGAACAATATTTTACAAGAAAATTCCCTATATATTAACGGCATTTGAAAACCCAAAATTGGTTTAAAAAACAAAAAGTAAAAAGCATTTATGTAATTTTTTTTTTACCTTTCTACCATATTTGAATTCATAAGCAGTAAAACTAAATCCCAAAATATGACTTGATGTACTGAAAATACTATACTAATATTTTGATTATTATAATTTTAATTAATATATAGATATTAACTTTGTACATTAACCCTGGGCTGATGAGGAACAAATTTCACAATGGATACCAAAGTCTAGACTGGTAATTATCAAAGTCAAACTAGATAACCTGTGCAGTTTGATCGTTAATTACAGGTAATTATTGCAGGTAAATATCAATAGGATTGATAATTAATTTTATTTTAGTCAGGTGTATTCTTAGTATGCAACCCATAAGCATCAGTTGATGAACATTTCCATGTATATTGCTTTCAGAATGAAATCTGACGTATTGACATCAAGATAACAAAATAAACATTCATATCTATGTAGTAGCCAGCCATTATTCTTATGAATTAAATAACATTTCATTAATTTCCTTGTTAACTGTTTTTACAAAACATTGTGCAGTTTCTTTTCTTTTTTATTCTCAGTAGTGGATCCAGATATTTTGATCATAAGGGGGCCCACTGACTGTCTAAATAAAAGAGGGGGCTTACTCCAGTCATGTTGCAGCGATTCCCTATATAATCAACCAAATTATCCACACAAAAAAGGGGCTTTGGCACCTGGAGCCCCACAATCACCCCCCCCCCCCCCCCCCCCCCCCTTTCTTAATAACACTTTCACATTTTAGACAGGCGATTTGTGTTTTATTTTGAGTAAATACATGAAATTTTGCAATGGTCTTATTTTTGTAGAAAATATTATTTATTAGATTTGCATCAATTTCATTTTTTGGGCACATTCTAGCTACTTCATTTAGAATACTTTTAACACACCAAAATAATTTTAAACATGTGAAAATAATGAACAAAATTAATATTTCTCACCATTTGAATTTCTCAAGCATTTTATTAAATTTCAACAGAAGTGAAATTAAACAATTAATCGTACAAAAACAATTGAACAATATTATGGATAGGAAATAAAAAATATGAATTGCTATAATTATTAATTTCCTATTTAACAATTTAAATAGATCATTGTTTAAACATTTAGAATCACTTAATTACCACTTATAAAAAAAACTTAAGGAAATTTCTCACGCAACTAAATTTAGTCAATAATCATTAAATTAATGTTGGTATCACTGGGCATACACATGTATCTACTTTCAATCTAAATATAGTTTACAATCCCCTCATATCTTTCTTAATTGAATCAGTCACAAAAGTGGTACGTGCAGGCACACTTTCATATATAATAACTTTTTTTTTAAAGTGTGCCAAATACTGTGGATTCATTTATATTTGTCACATACCAATTTTCAATGATTTTGTGGGAAACACAAATTTAACTGTTAAACAAATTACAAATTTTCTTAAGGAATAAATGCAGGCAATGTTAAAATCACAAAGTCAAATATCCACGAATATGCAAGTTTTCATCAAATCACAAAATTTGATAGCTACGAAAATAAATGAATCCACAGTAGATTAGCCATCTTGAAAAGTTGATTATGTGTCTGTAGGAAATAGGTTTTCCTGCCTACACTAGTTTGAGAAAAAATTCTAAACACAAAAATGTAATCAGACAACAAACTGGACACAGTGTCCAATGATATCACCAAAAATGTATTCAGACAACAAACTGGACACAGTGTCCAATGATACCACCAAAAATGTATTCAGACAACAAACTGGACACAGTGTCCAATGATACCACCAAAAATGTAATCAGACAACAAACTGGACACAGTGACCAATGATACCACCAAAAATGTAATCAGACAACAAACTGGACACAGTGACCAATGTCTCTAACCTAAGTATTGCACAGACAAGAGATCTGCTACTTAAATAATGCAATATATACTGCAGCTGTGCTATTTGAGCAGTCAAATTGCATTTGATGACCGTATATATTCATATGTGACTGTATATCGCTTTGTTTATGACGTTGACAATACATTTCCATAGAGTTTTATTTATGACGTCAATAAAACATAAAGGTTGGAGATGACATTAACAGAATTACACAAGAATATTGTTAATAAAACACAATGTTCACTGTGAATGTGTGACATCAACATCTAGATGGATAATACAAAAATTATAATTCGGAGAAATGACCTCAATTTGAACTCCTCTTCATGCATTTCTTAAACAAGATGTTTTGTAGAGTCAATTTAACACTTAATAAGTTATTTTTAAGAGGTTGACAACTGTGTCCTTAGATTGATATATGCACTAGCCTAGGACATTAATTTTATGACCCAGTATTACGGATACACATTTACAAAAAAAGGTGAAAGTGGGAAATTGTTTGTTTTTACTGTCTGTTAAACATTAAAATTACGATGTTATATAAAATTACTATATAAAAAAAAAGGAAAAATAATTTGTTTTTTTCAGCCTTAGTTTTGGTCTGAATGAATGAATGATCTTTATTCTCATATACCAAATACATAGTTACAAAGAAGATATTACAATAATAACAAATATTTAATATATCATGAACTGAGACTTCTACAAAAAATAATCCAGATCTGATTACAGTACATGTAGGTATCTGTCAGATTGATTACTGCACTGCAGATAGACAAACAGTAGGACAGACAGACACTCAGTATTGAAGTATATATATATCCTATTCTGTTTATAACCATGCACAAAAACAAACTGTACAATACTATACATGTATAAAGTAATAAAATATCATGAAGTATGAAAATTTCTATCGAATTTTAAAATTGTTAACAGAATGGAAATGGGAAATATAGAGACAACAACCCGACCAAAGACCTGGGGACATATAGAGACAACAACCCGACCAAAGACCTGGGGACATATAGAGACAACAACCCGACCAAAGACCTGGGGACATATAGAGACAACAACCCGACCAAAGACCTGGGGACATATAGAGACAACAACCCGACCAAAGACCTGGGGACATATAGAGACAACAACCTGACCAAAGACCTGGGGACATATAGAGACAACAACCCAACCAAAGACCTGGGGACATATAGAGACAACAACCCAACCAAAGACCTGAACCAGACAAAAACCCAACTGTACAATACTACACCAGTATACATTTAATAAAAAATCATGAAATATGAAATTTCTATCCAATTTAAAAATTGTTAACAGAATAAATGTTCAGCAGTTTTAACTTCAAACTGTAAATCTCTTAAAATAACCTACCAATAATATGCATTATTCCAAATCCAACCAAGATTGATGCAACTAATTCTGAACAATTAAACTGCTACTGCAAGTGTAGGAATATTACATAACACTGAGAGGATGTGAGTCTGATGATGACCAAGGAAGAGCAAAACAACAAAGTAACCGCAAGAACAGATACCAGTTCAATCTCCTTAAGAAGACTTAAGAATAAAGTGGGTAATTACTAATAAGGTGACACACGATATTACCCCATCACATGATACTTAATGACTTGTATACAGCTGGGCAATTGTCAAAATCATATGTTTTTTCTGGGTCAATGACATCATATGATGTTATTTAGATACAATTTCACGTTTAAATTGGATGAAAACACTTTACATTCGACCATGGCTTCTGCAACAGATCTGCATGCATGTATATCCTTAAACTTTCCTAACTTTAATTATAGTTAAGCAGGGGTAATTACAAAAGTAATGCCAATGTCATTTTACTTTTAAAATATTGTAATACTTAGGACACATATCAGCAAATGTAATAAGTATGGTAACTTTTTAACTTGCATTAATATTTGGGTTACCGGTAAACTGGGGCATTATAGCCTCTCCTAGTAGATACATAACATTTAGATATAACCCCTGACAAGGTCCCTTACTTGGGGTGTTGTTGGGTTTAACTTTTATTTTAAGGTCAAGTTACAGTAAATGGGCTAATTTTTATTGTCTTCGATTTCAGTAAAATTTGGCATACAGCTCTGGCTCGATGAACTTCAACTGAAAATCGAAATAATAATGCATTTATCTCAATTATCATTTGAAATATAACTGATTGAATTCTTACAAAATGGGTAAACATTTGTATAGAAATCACATAAAATCGGCGAAAAACCTTTTAAAATTTGTCTAAAAATTTACCAAATCTCTAATTCTACTCCAAAGATTTTTCTTAAAAAACTATATGTTGTTGATACATAAATTTCTAATGATGCAAAATAAGGTAACAAATTGATTATTAGATAAAAAACGAAGTCGGTGACCCTATGATTATTTTATATCATTAAAACAGAAATTTATGTGTCAACAATATATAGTTTTTTAAGAAAAATCTATGGAGTAGAATTAGAGATTTGGCGATTTTAAGACAAATTTTAGAAGGTTTTTCGCAGATTTTATGTGCTTTCTATACAAATGGTCACCCATATTAAGAGAAATCAATCTGCAACTTTTCAGCAAATGAAAGAGATAAATGTATTATATTTTTGATTTTCAGTTGTAGTTCAACAAGCCAAGGTTGTATGCAATTTTGTAGCAAAATCTGCGACATAGCCCATTTACTGTTCCTTTACCTTAACACTCAAACCCCTTTCCTATCTTGTAACTGTCCGTAGCATTACACCAAAAGTGTACAATAAAACTCAAATTTAAGAGCTGTGGTATAATTACCAAAGAGACACCTACCCAAAAAGACATATAAAACAGATATTTAACTGTATATTATTATCAACGTAAAACAGGAAAGTAGGAATAATAGAAAGCAAAACCTCAGGAATTTTAGTCCTCTAAAAATAATAATATAATTTTAAAAGGTTCTGTCAACCCTGTGTCTAGCCTGCAGCCGTGTGTAAAAGTGTTATGTTGAATATGAAAAGTAAGTTCATAATTTAGCATTAAATACATAATTTCTTTTCTTAAATCAACCTTTTTCTTTACATACAATTTCCTTTATTTTGGAGGTTAGATTCTGAATGAAGGTTTACAAAATTTTTCATGACCAAACAATTTATAAATTCTATGACGATTCAACAAAGTATTTGATTTCTTTCAAACAACAGACTTTTTAAACATGTCAACTGCGAAAAAACAGTCAAATACAGCAAAAAGAATAGAACATATTTTCATTGTTTTCCTCTTCAAATAAAAGCTTCTGTCCCATTAACATGAAATTTCATGTCGAAGGTTTGACAAAGTTATTGAAGACTGAAACCACTTTAACCTTAGACTGTGTATCTAAATGTTCACATTGGCATAACAAATCAAGAATAACTGCAATTTTTTAATCAAATATTTACAGATAAATGTAAGAGGAAGAAAAATGTTACATGTCACAAATGATTTGACTTTTACTCATAAATAAGCTGGTAATTATACAATGAATAACAAAATATGTAAAAAAAAATCTTGATTTTTTTTTTTATAACAGATAGCTTTACCTTCAACTTTCCTCCAAGTTTGAGGATGAAAATTCAACTATCAATATTTGTATATAGTCACAATAACAAATATCTAAATATATTTAACTTATTCGTAATCATATGTGTGACAAATAACTTTTTTAGGTATATATATGATAAACAAAAATTGTAAAAAAAACTAAAAACTGTTTTTTTTAAATTGTAAAATATTAATTGAATGGCCTTTATTCATATATATAATATAAATAAATTTTGTAATCCATCATAATATATAATATATGGTTATAGCTCTGATCAATACATCAACCAATAAATTTGTACATGTTGCTAAGGATCCATAAATTCCTGCTACATTTTACCACTGTTTAATTTGAAAAGACTTGTCCATTGTATGTTTAATGTCTTTCCGTATTAAACAATTTTACATTGGTTAAAATTAAAATATGATACATTTACGTATAGGTGTAGTTTTTACGTAAGACTGTTCAATTGAATAGAAAATGTTAAAAGAATTCTTACGGTTACAAATTTGTTTCATTAAAAAAAATATTTATATATTATAAAAAGAAAATGTATTTGTAATTAGATTTACCTTGTTTTTCTTGAAGCAGTAACATTTGCAGCTTGGATGTCACCTGGCAGAGATTTATCTCCCCTGTTTTATAATTACAGTATTGCAGGTATTGTTTAGCTCTTTTCTGATAGCTACTGTAAACAGTTGTGTTATAGTAGGAATTGTTTGTATAATTAAGCTGATTTCCTGCTAATTTGCTGCCAAATGTTTTCTGTCCGAGAGGTAACACATTGGCACACTTATAAAAATTGTAAGGTTCCTCAGGAACACTTGAACGAATAAATTCAGTCATAATTTATATTAGGAAAGGAAATAATATTGTTTTTCAACTTAAATACTGACAAAATTTAAGTGTCTTGACAGTTCAGATCTAATTCCCTAACCAACCAATCAAATTGTTTATAAATTTATTTTTTTTGCATAGTACCCAATATTTTGATTTTAATTCGGAAGATCATCCTTTTTATATAATCTGAATTTATCTAGAATTTATATCACAAAAATCAACAACATTTACTGAACTCTGGAGGAGCAAAATTTAATTTTGTAATTCATACCTTTATTTTAATTTTTATGAAAGAGACTGCTTTGTCTGAAAAGGGTAAAATTAAGGATGTCATATTGCCGCAAGTATATTTCTGCATGTGGTTTTCAAAGAAACAAGAAAATTTATGTATATATATATATATTATATACCTGTAATGCTGTATCAACAAATTCAAACAAGTCAACAGATCACAACTATAAGAATCATATTTTTCTCTGACGGAGGTTTTGTGTAATTTGTAATCATACCACACCTTATTATTTTAATATTTGTCTGGAGTTGAGATAATTTAACTTAGCTGTATTAATACACCTCGTCCATAATTAGATAAAATACTGGTAAACTTTTACACTGGTCAGTGACAGTTTATGGCCTTTGGTTCAAATGGTGTTTTTGATTATAATTGATATCCTTCTTGTGACGTCTGTAAGGTGATCAATTAATTAACGTCTGTAAGGTGATCAATTAATTAACAACTGTAAGGTGATCAATTAATTAACGGCTTTAAAATTTAACAAATATAATTACATGGACATAATATTGGTACTTGGGATGTTGTTACCTAGTTATCAGAGCCTTACACTTCAGTAACCAATAACTTTCCATGTAGAATTTTTTTATTGATTTTTGTAATTAATTAATTTCATATCAATGCATTTGTGTATGACTATTGCCATGTAGGGTCACTTGAAAGAAACATATAAGAAATTTTTTTGAATTTCAATATTTCCAATTTTTAAATATGCAGCCCCCAATAAATAACCACTTTGCTTTTGGATTCCAGAAAGTATTGTTGAAAAAAGGCATAAAGTTTAAGGTTTGGTTTATTTAGAGATGCAGGTTCAATTTATATAAAATATACAAAAGAGGAATCTAAAAATGAATGGTCTGTTAATACAGGTTTTTGCTTAATACTGGCGATCTCTTAAGCAGGTTTTACTGTAGTTGTAAATTTTCTCACGACACTGGACAAGGACCTCGGAACATCTGTAGGAAGTATATATGGAATTTTGTTGTAGGAAGCAATCATACGTGTACAATTGCAGGATGAACACAGAGATCTTAAAGAGGGTCAAAGTTCAGTCCTTATTGATATGAAAGGAAGTCTGCCTCGTGCCTGGAAGAATCATAACCAGAAATAACATATAAACTTTTTATCCATATACGATATAGGTCAATTAATGAAAGTCCTTTATTTTGAACTTAAATAAGAATGCCATTATAACTTTTTTTAACTGAAGTTTCCTGCATGTATACAGTAAATAATTATAAACTCATCATAGCTACCAGGCTTAAAATTAATATGTCAGACATACATTTCATCTACAAAAAACTCAGTGGTCCAACTACATGTCTCCATTCAAATGCATTGATCATCCCAAAAAAATGGGTTATCCAACCCCAGGAACCCCCACTGGATCCGCCACTGATTGATGTGGATTAATACCTGTACAACAGATTCTGATTTATTTATTTCCATTTAAAATCTAGACAACAAAACAAAAACAAAAACAAAACATTCTTCTTAATTGACACTGCAAAATTATAATATGTGATCATGCCTATTTTTAGGACTAAGTAACTAAGTAATAGTCGGTGACCCTCTCCATCTTTATAAATACTTTATTTCACACATGCCATATATTGTTAATTCATTTAAATTGATAATACATCACGTACACACTTCAACTGAGAAAAATAACGAAGATAACACAATTCTGCAAAAAGTGCCAGATACTGTACAATAGAAAAAATGAATAATTATAATGCAAAAATTCAAATATGGAGTAAAATGATAATTTTCTCACTGGGTATCACATTCCAATCCATGGAGGGATCAGAAACCTACATTATTTAAAAAGTTATCAGACAGTTTTGACGAATACTGACAGGTAGACTGTAGCTGATCTCAGCATTCTAAAAATTATTCCCTTGTCAATTTTATTTGGACACTTCCATAAAAGTGTGCTTGAGTTGAACTTTTCTTTTTAAATCTATCTATATCCTCTCTTTTTTGTCTAATCAACAGGTTAACAATTCTGAACAAGAAAATCTCATACAGCTACAACCAGTTGCTCCACAGGGCGCAGCTTTACAAGACGGCAAAGGTCAAACCCTGATGAACAGTTGTGGCAAATATGGACACAACACTCAAGCTTGATACAGCTCTGAATTTGGTTTGTGAACAAATTTTTTGACATAATATAAGTTTCTGACACAAAACAAATGTCAAGATCTTACAAATCTATTGAGCAATATTGTGCAATGAAAGATTTCTTCTTCAAATGTTTTCAAAAATCTGGAATTTGAGAAATTTGGAGAAAGAAAATTATAAACTACTACCCTTTTTTTTTGTGATTATTCCAAAACCTGACATTTCTTTGTACATAATGTACAAGAAATGCAAGGGAAGTAAATCTGAACATACCCTACATTGTAGATGAAATGTTTTTGAATTACCTCCCTTATACTGCTTTTAAATTGTCTAAACTTTTCCATTGTCCAGAAAAACCTAGTTTTTCCCCTTTTATGGCCCTATTGCCCCTAATTCCAAAACATTTTGAGCAATAACCTCTCAAATTCAAAAGTAACCATCCCTTTATGGTATGGAATATTGTGGTATCAATACAGAGAGATTCAAACACTTAAACACAAGATATTTTGTATGAAAACTACAAAAATGCTTATTTTGGGCCCCCTTTTTGGCCATTTTCCCTAAACTATTGTGACCATAACCCCCAAAATCAATCCAAGTCTTCAGTGGTATTGACCCCCCCCCCCCCCCCTGGTACATTTACTTAAATCAAATCACAATCTCAAACATGACAGACAAACAGATGATAGCAGAAGAAAGACCTGAAAACAAATGACCAAATTAACTAATGTAATGTCTAATGGACGTTATAAAACAAGTGCATGTATACTTAAAGTACCTACAATGAACAAAATAAATATAGATTCTTAGACTACCACTTTATCAAGTGTGATATCATATCTCTGCACTCAAGGCAGTTTAATTTTCATATTAAAACACAAAGTTTGCCAAGATTTAAAAAAAAATCAAACTGCCGACTAAAATAAAATATAGTATTGCCTAATTCTAGGTGGTGAAAACATCAAAGAAATATGTGCAGAGGAGGCTTTAAAAAGTAATTGGGGGATATCAATTATTGTCTATTTCTAAATAGTGTGTGATATCAATAATACATGGCTGGCTTTCAGTCTAAAATAGCAGTTGAAAACTACAAAAGATGTCAACATTTGTTTTGCAGTTTTTGCATAGACTGCATGCAATGGCTGCTAATTGTAAATATGTACATGTATTTGAAAAACAGATTTTTCTAAAGAAGGACACAGTAGGTTAAATATA
Source organism: Mytilus trossulus (assembly GCF_036588685.1). NCBI lineage: Eukaryota > Metazoa > Mollusca > Bivalvia > Mytilida > Mytilidae > Mytilus > Mytilus trossulus. The sequence continues at coordinate 7,770,119 of NC_086378.1, forward strand.
GGTTCTGTGTCCAGGATTTGTATGTAATGAACTTCTTTTGCATATCCACATTTTTTACGGATAATTTAACTAGAGGTACACGTACTGCTAACTAAGCTTTACAAAATATACTCCACAGTCCCACATAAATCAAAGGCAAAGTCTAATGGTTTGCTTTGGAAACCCTCAAAATTAATGTATATTGAAAACCCTCAGACATGTGCACATGGCTATGGTTGATTCTACTTTCACTGCTTCTAAAGTATATATGAACTAACTACCCCCCTTTTGCTAGTCTTGCATGCATCACCAACCCTCATAAATTGGTTTAGTTTTCATCAATTTTCCAGAACCAGAATTAAAATTTATCCAGATTTAAATAATTTCTTGTTTTAGATGTAAACATGGTACAATTGAACTGACATGTGTGCTAGAGTAAATCATGTCTTATTATAAAAGTCATTACCCTCAGATTTAGTATCTTAGATAATGAATTGATTGATTGATTAGTGTTTAATGAAACTTTCAACACGTTTGTTCTCTTTTGAGGGGGGTCAGTCTTTTTAAGTGGAGGAAGCCTGAGTGCAAAGATAGAGAATCCTACTCAATTAAGATTTGAGTTGAGTGCACCTGCCCTGTATAGGATTCTAAAACACAACATTAGGGTTTACAGGCTAGTGACATAGTTGGTTAACAACTTAGACCACTCAGACACCAAGGTCCCTTGTTGATAATGAAGTTCAAAACCATACATGTAATTTTACTAGAAAATGAGTTTCAGAAACTCAAGGCTATTTAGTTTTAATGGATGCCTTCACTAGGACATCCTAGGAAGGTGTCACAGAAAAAAAAATTAGCCTTTCTAGACATTATTAGCTATTTAGACTAAATTATCGCTTGCCTTTCAAGTGGTGTCAATGGGGGTTCTGATTCGGATCCCGCTTATTATTTTGTAAGATTCCAGCCACAGGCACTAGACATTCTGTCAATAGTTTAAAAATATATATATATGGACACTATTTTCTTCCAATTGCCAATATTTTTATACTATTGACAGAAAGTCTAGTGCCTGTGTTCCAGCATACTGTTTACACTATGTAGATAAGCAATTCTCATTTTTGGGTAATTTCCCGTGTCCCACTAGACTTCATTTCCCATTTTCACGGCACAATAACTTGACTTTTACATGTCACTCTTACAAAAAAATCCGTAATCCTGTGTCACGCTTAGACCCCAATGAGACCCACTTTCAGACTTAGGCGCTGAAGGACTTCAAAATGCTAGGGGTGTTAAAGACTAAGTAAGGGATTGTTCAACTAGAATAACAAAATTGTCATTGTAAACTGCAAATGAACAACAACAAAAAACAGAAATAATAACTTCAAATCCAAACCCAGCATTCGTTATAAAAAAACAACCCCTAAATTGCTGTAAACGCTCAGATTACATTCGGAACTTTTTTCCTCTGCCATTTTCCCTGATCACAAAGAAAAACCTGACAACAATTTGGTTGCCTTTCTCAGGATATGTTTTTAGTTGAATTCAATATATGATATACAATAAAGTGGTCTTAAAGTAAAGTATTTTCATCGAAATGTTTAGAGAGGACATTTGTTCTTGCATAAGCCAGTCTGATAAAATAATATTTTTGGGTAAACGATGATGCGGACGTGTTGACCGATTTATTTCAATACTTAGTTTCTTACCAACATCATCACAGTTTGATGAACTGTCACTCATATTATTAGATAACAATTATGGCAGGGGTTTCCCAGGAAATCCCATAGGTCAAACTCCAAATGCCTGGCCAGTTTGTTGGTTATCCGCTATACCATCACGTGCTACGTGGTCATGTGACTGTTATCTTAAGTTCCGGCGTTCCATATTGTGAACTTTACCATGACCACGTGTAAACATAAGTTAAAAGTGTGGACACATAACAATGCCGTTATACGTCATGTAAAAACTTAAATAATGTATAATAATATCCAGATATTTGATATAGTTCTCTACTGACTTTGCTGAAGTTTTCCGTGATTGTGCAAAGATACAAAAAGAAATTCTGATTGATTTATATATATATCAATTCTCGATTTGCAAGAATGAAAAACTTTCATTTCTTGAAAATATAATTTCCGATCAGTCCAGGAACATATAAGAAATTAGATATACTGTTCCCAAATCAGTCAGAGACATATATTCGTTTCTCATTTATACCTGTTCAACTAGATTCTACTCGAAACAAATTTTATACTGCAATCAGCTATTTTACTATACAGATAAAGCTATACGTATAAACGTAAGCTTTATACGTCAATGACCCCAACTAACCTATAAGCCCCGCCTCCTTATTGTATTTCATCAACAACGTCACGTCACGACCATGACAACGTAAAGTAACAATGGTCAAACTTTTATGAATTTAAACTTTTATGTCTTCAAAATGGTTATCTATATACCCTGAGACTACTATAACACTATGTGTTATAGTAGTCTCAGATATACCCTGGGTTATCAAATGTTATCAATTAAGTTCATTTTCCCTTTCTAACTCCTTAATATGTCAATGTTTTACCGTCTGGACTACGCTCATAGGGAAATACCCCAAAATGGTACCCCAAGAGGGAAATTCCAAACACTTTTTTTAACAATTTTTGTTACATAGTTTTTTCATTTTTAAATATTTTTTTTCGATTTCAGTATAAAGACAATATACGTATAGTGTCTTGAAATATGAAATTTATTTGTATTCGGCACGAAACGGGAAAATGCTCGGTAGAACCTCGCATTTTCCCGTTTCTAAGCCTCATACAAATAAATTTCATATTTCAAGACACTATACGTATATTGTCTAAATATATGATTTTTGTATGGTTTCAAACATTCAGGCCCGTAGCCATGAATTTCCAAAAAGGGGGGGGGGGGGGGGGACTGTCACAATTCGAACAGAACATTGACTTTAACAGTGATTATTTGTTTTCAAAAGGGGGGATCGTCCGATCCTCCCTGGCTTCGGGTATGGCGGACATTTATAAAGACGGGATATAGAAGGGGAAAAAAAATCGCTATTAGCGACGGATCAGTTTGTAACAACATTGTCAAAATAAGCATGATTTTGCATGATTTCAGCTGGGTCTCATATTTCACTGAGTAACTTCGAACACTCTCAAATCGAACTTTCGTGTTGATTTGACTTGTTGATACAATTCGTAATGCTTTTTTTTGTTGTTTACTTATTTAGTGTGTTGGTGGTTTGTCCACAGGATTGTGCATGCGTCGAGTGTGGTTAGAACCATAGGTTCTCTATCACCGCTGGCCAGCCTGCTTTGCAGGTGAAAAGAAAGCCGAGTGAGTAAGTCTTTTTGCCAGTACATAGCCTCTGCATTATTCAAGACTTCTACAATGCCTCCTCGCGACAACACACGGTAACTAGGAGCTAGCATCCTAGGCATTATTGTAGAGGATCTCGGAACAGCAAGGGCCCCAGAGATGCAGTGTGTAGGCCCACCGGCGTGTGGACATGTCCTAGCACTCATCAACCTTGCCCCAGCTATGGGTAAAACAGATGAAAATCATAGCTCTGTTAAAGCAGTTCATCCAAGAGAAGGAAAACTCGATATGAAACCAATGGCAAGATGGGAGTCATAAGCTTTGGCTAGCGACTCACCTAGAGGAAGGAAACCTTGATGAATAAATCCCTGGCCTCCTGGTAAGGGAGTTGTGCGCTGGGCTAGCTACTCAGCCACGGAAAGAAACTTATGCTACAGAAACAGAAACAAGGGAAAATCAATTAGTTCGGTGTAGACAGATGGAAACCTCTGCAGGAATGCAGCCTATGACGAGCGACAAGACCCCGAGAAACTCTATTCTGTCTCCTAAACAAACGTTAAAATTTGGTTGTTGGAATGTTAGAACTATGAACGAAACAAGCAGAACTGATCAAACAATTAAGGAAATGAAGAGATTCAAGCTTGACATATTGGGTGTTAGTGAATGCAGATGGACTGATTCAGGAAAATATAAACACAATTCAGGTACAGACATTTATTATTCAGGACGTACAGATGGTAGACACCAGGAAGGAGTAGCTATTCTATTGAGGAAGAGAGCAAGCAAGTCTGTTGTAGAATGGACAGCAATAAATGAAAGAATAATAAAAATACGAATGAAGACCAGTCATGGACACATGAGTCGACCGTTATCCAATGCTATGCCCCAACAAATGATTATACAGATAATGAGAAAGAGAATTTTTATGATAAATTAAATCAGATCAAAATGGATACACCAAAGCATGATGTACTTACCATCATTGGAGATTTTAATGAAAAAGTAGGTTCAACTAACATAGGTTCAGAAGAAGTGATGGAAAAACATGGGCTTGGAGAAATTAACAACAATGGTGAAAGATTAGTGGATATGTGTACTATGAACAATCTGATAACTGGGGGAACAATCTTTGAACATAAAAACATACATAAAGCCACATGGGTGTCTCCAAATGGGAAAGTGAAAAACGAAATCGATCACATACTGATTAATAAGAAATGGAGGTCATCATTATTAGATGTGAAAGTGAAAAGAGGTGCAGATGTATACAGCGATCATCACCTAGTCATTGGAAAGATCAGATTAAAATTAATGAAAAATAAATGTAAAACACCAAGCAAGATCATAGACTTTGGAAAAGTTAATTATATAAACAACCTGAAATACAACGAAAATTCAATATAGAACTGAAGAACATATTTGAGGTCTTACAACTTGAAGAAAATGAGATTGACATAAACTCTAAATGGCAACATATGAGTGAAATTTATCTAAAAACAAGTGAAGACATCTTAGGTTACAAAAATAAAGAAAGAAAGGAATGGATATCTGAAAAAAACTGGGCTCTAATTATAGTAGAAAACTGTTAAAATCAAAAACCAACCAAGCAACAGGAGAACAACAAGAGAGAACGAAAGATCTATATAATAGTAAAGAAAAAGAAGTGAAAAAGAATGCAAAGGCAGACAAAAAGGTATACATGGATAAGATTGCAGAAGAGGCTGAAAATGCATTAATACAAAAAATTATGATAAAAGAGATGATTTTTCATTCCCTACGTTTCCTTGTCACCATCTTATGGTGTTTATATATCTCAACTTGTACGATTCGCTCGTGTATGTAACAACGTATTAGATTTTAGCGAGAGAAATTTATGTATTACTGAAAAAATATTACACCAGGGTTTCGATATCACAAACTGGTCAAAACATTTACTAAATTTTATCACCGGTATAAGGAAATAATTCGTAAATATAACTCAACATGCAGACATCTTATACGTTCAGGTATTTCACATCCAATTTTTTATGGAAATATTCTTTATAAAGCACAAAAATGTCAGTATTCTCCTCAGAAACTAACAAAACCCTTAAATAGACTTATAAGAAGGGGATATAGTTACGGTACTGTTGTCAGGTCATTAAAGATTGCATATTTTGGCTTTAATATTGATTCACTGATAGGGTCTTTGCATCGGAACTAAACACATTTATTTCTAAAAAAACAGTTGTTGGCATGACACGGGTTATGTTCTTCTCATATATTTTATGATAGTTTGATACTAAACCCCTAATGGGAGGGGTTGTACCTGATATTCATATGATGAAGACATAATCTTTCAATCAGTTTAATTGAGGTCTGGAGCTGGCATGTCAGTTAACTGCTAGTAGTCTGTTGTTATTTATGTATTATTGTCATTTTATTTATTTTCTTTTGTTACATCTTTTGACATCGGACTCGGACTTCTCTTGAACTGAATTTTAATGTGCGTATTGTTATTCTTTTACTTTTCTACATTGGCTAGAGGTATAGGGGGAGGGTTGAGATCTCATAAACATGTTTAACCCCGCCGCAATTTTGCGCCTGTCCCAAGTCAGGAGCCTCTGGCCTTTGTTAGTCTAGATCTTGTATGATTTTAAATTTTAGTTTCTTGTGTATAATTCGGAATTCTCGCTACATTGAAGACCCATTGGTTGCCTTCGGCTGTTATCTGCTCTATGGTCGGGTGGTTGTCGCTTTGACATATTCACCATTTCCTTTCTCAATTTTATCTAAAGTTGGAGATATGAGAAAGCTATATAACATTACAAAACAGCTTAGTGGCAGAGTAAATACCAACAGTACTAACATCAAAGATAAAGATGGTCAGACAATATGCAAATTTTTGAAACAACTGGAAAGATGGAAAGAGCATTTTGAAGAGGTGTTGAATAGGCCTGGACCAGAAATCTCAGTTGACAGGACAGAGGAAGCTCCACCACCAACAGAAATAGAAATGGGACCCATAACAGATGATGAGATCAAAGCAGCCATTAAAAACTTAAACACAACAAAGCTCCTGGGGAAGATGGTATACCAGCAGAAGTACTAAAATCGGACATGAATCTCAACGTGAACATCCTACGTGATCTGCTAAACGAAATATGGGAAAAAGAAATAATATCTACCCAGTGGAAAGATGGTATCATTATAAAACTACCAAAAGAAGGTAACCTTACAGATTGTAACAACTGGCGTGGAATTACTTTACTGTCAGTGCCTGGTAAGATACTTTGTAGAATAATTTTAGAACGAATCAAAGACAAAATCGATTCCATTCTACGGGAAGAACAAAGTGGATTTAGAACAAACCGTGCATGTATAGATAACATCCTCATACTGAGAAATATTATAGAACAGGCACTAGAATGGAGTTCACCCATATATATAAATTATGTGGATTTTGAAAAAGCCTATGATAGCGTCCATAGAGAGTCACTTTGGTACAGCATGAGTATGTATGGAATTCCACAGAAAATAATTAACATCATTATGGAAATGAATGATGGTTTTAGATGTGCAGTCAGACATGATCGAAAACTATCAGATTGGATTTTAATAACATCTGGAGTAAGAAAAGGATGCATAATATCTCCTTTTCTCTTTATATTGGTGATTAAATGGGTAATGAAGAAGACAACAATTGAAAATCATGGTATACAGTGGGGACTAACAATTTTTAGAGGACATGAACATTGCGGATGATATCAGCCTCTTTTCTCATACACATGAACACATGCAGAAAAAGACAGATGAAGTAACATCAGAGGCAGCAAAAGTAGGACTGAAGATAAATGCAAAGAAAACTAATGTGATGAAGATAGGTACAAAGAACAATAAAGCAATAACAGTGAATGGAAAAGAACTGGAACAAGTAATCTCATTTGATTATCTTGGTAGTAGAGTAAATGCAGAAGGAAATATTGAAGAAGAAGTTAACATCCGTATTGGCAAAGCAGCTTCTGCATTCAAAAACCTGAATAACATATAGAAAAACAACAAAATATCAAGAAAGACAAAGATCAGATTGTATGTGAGCAATGTTAGATCAGTTCTGTTGTACGGTTCAGAAACATGGAGAACAACCAAAAAAGTAGAAAGTCGAATTAGAGGAATCGAAGGACGCTGTTTGAGACGAATAATTAACATCAGATGGCCAAGTGTAATTTCAAACAGTGAACTATCAGAAAGAACAGGTGTGAAGAATATAGTTATAAATGAGATCATGAGAAGGCGGTGGAAATATATGGACATATACTGCGAATGGATAAGTTAACAACCGGCATGTGAAAAAGGTATTGACATGGACACCACAAGGGACAAGAAAGCCTGGAGGACCGAAAGGCACATGGAGAAGAGATATAGCAGCAGAGATAAAAAGACATGGTTACACCTGGAATCAAATAGAAAGAATCGTGAAAGATAGAACGAGTTGGAGGTCCCTTGTTGATGCCTTATGTGTTCAAGAACATGAAGAGGATTAAGTAAGTAAGTATTTAGTGTTATACCTCGTCTCTCTATCTTTAATATATACCAGTTTTGATAAGTATTTGGTATGCTATAAATTTTCAGTTATGTTCTCGTATTATGGACAAACAAAAATCTGTTCTCCATTGCTGTCAATCTAATTAAAAACAGATCTCTCATCGCTCCCGTTTTCTGATATGTCGCGCGGACGTTTCTCAGAAAATAAAGAAACTGTCTACCTTGGCTGTATCTATCTTTCCTGTTGAAATTTATTATTTTTCGACATATCAGAAAACGGGAGCCATGAGAGATCGGGTTTTAATTAGATTGCATTGCTGTATACCTTACAACAAAATTATTTTCATTTACCTGTGTATAATATTATATTTTGCGGCATTTTGTCAAAGATTATAGTTGTCTCTCTGATATTATTTAACATAATTATATTAGCATCACCCCTTATTTCATTTCTTTTTATTGATTTTGTATTTAAATTGTGTCATAGATTAAATGTATTCGTTCACTTGTTTGTGTTAATATGTCCTTTGATTGAATTAAACCATTTCAATGGATATTTATTTTAATATGTCTTTCTATGTTGCGGTGATGTTAAATTATTGTTTCAGGTAAGGGTGAAGGTTGGTATCTATAAAAACATGTAAACCAGCTGCATTTGTTTGCATCTGTATTACTAGTAAGTCAGGAATCTGATGTTCAGTGGATTTCGATTGTTGGTGTGGTTGATAAGTGTTTCTCGTTTCTCGTTTTTTTTTTTTTTTATAGATTATACCGTTGATTTCCTGTTTGAATGGTTTCACACTAGTAATTTTTGGGTCTTTTATAGCTTGCTGTTTGGTGTGAGCCAAAGCTCCGTGTTGAAGGAGGGACATATACGTTGACCTATAGCCGTTTATGGGTGGTTTTTTTTTTTTACAAATTGTGAATATAGTAGAATGAGTGTTGTACTCATGGGCAATCATACCACAACTTCTCATATCTAGTAAAGTATCGCTGATGTATTATTTGGCTTTTCTTATGAAATTTACATGAATGTGAACTTTAGTGATGACGGTTGCACCTGTGAACCGCATGCAGTCAGCATGTACATTCATTAAAAGGAAAATAATGTCAACATTGGAAAGTGAGGTATTGGAACCAGCAGATCTTTAAACCATTTCGTTGACTTTCAGACACGAAAACAGTCATTGTGTTTTTTTATTTTGGTCGGGTTGTTGTCTCTTTGACACATTCCCCATTTCCATTCTCAATTTTATTATTGTTATGTAGGTCACATATAGCCAATCGAACTATCTATATTTTCGGTTACATTGGGTTTAATGACAAATGGTAGTCTCCGGCGGTCATCTCAATATGTAATATGATGGTTTCTATATAAAAAAAAAATCTATAAGAAACAAACAAGATATGTAAAATACACGCGAATTGCTAATATATTGTTTATTCTCATTTTTTTACTTTTTGTAAATAGGATATGTGTTTTAGTCTGGTATGAATAAAATCTACGAATTTGGGTCAAATCGATGAACACAAATATGGCCGCCAATGCTACTTTCAGGGAAAGCAAAGCATCAAAAACGCCTATGTTTGTTGAGAACCAATTCAGTTGAATTTTGGTGGAAAGTTGCTTCATTGGCATTCATTCAAAATCTCATTATTTGGACATCAAATAAAAGTTATCTAGCCCAAACTCCTAAAAGAATATACACTTTATTGTGGTCCAATCTTTAATCAAATCCACAGTCAGTTCACAGCCATACACACCTTTGCATTAACCGTTAGATAGATACTCCATACAGGCGGTAATGAAATATTGCTACACAGATTTGGAAAGTTAAAAATTGAAATGATAACTTTAAATGAAGTTAATTTCTGAACCAACCCATATTTGTCAATTTATAGTTGCAAGACAAGATACACGGCGAAAAAGACTAAAATGAATTATTGCACTATAGTGGAACGTGGTGTTATATGTTATTACCAAATATCGGATCACTAAATCCCTAATTATTGTAGCAAAATATTATTACTAATAATCTGTAACATGTAAGTTAATATCGGGTATCCGAATATTCAGAACTCATGAAATCCATAAAAATTGTTTTAATTCCAGCGAATTCGATGCTGTTAAATGTCCGTTACATTTATAATACCATATATTATTTGAGATAATGACTGCACACACCTTTATAATTTCAAAGAAATTGCTCTTGAAAATTGTCTGTTATAACCAATTTTACTTGGGATTATAGAGTATGGTATTCCGATTTATATTATTATTTGTACTTGAAATATGCGTATAGTTTCACATGCATATATTATTCTCATCAACGTCTTTCAGTTGAGATTTAATAACCATTATCTGTAAAAAATATTTCATACTTTTTACGTGAGATACAGTTAATACAAGGTACAAAAAAATTCTGATAAGTTCTTTAGTTTATGTACTTTATAGGATATAAAAAAGAATATGTTGTATGATTGCCAATGAGACAACTCTCCAAAAGAGACCAAAAATTTTGTTGATTTTGGCCACAGTTTACGAATCATAGCAATACTTATTTTTATCACGTTTTTTTAAAGCGATTTTTTTAAAAACAATTTCATAAAGCGGGAGGTTTTGCTAGCCATAAAACTAGGTTCAACCTACACTGTTTCTTAAAATGGCTTGTACCAACCCAAGAATATTGCAGTTGTTATCAAATAGTTCGTTTCTATGTGTGTTGGCATTTATTTTTGTTGCGCTTCGGTGTTCCTGCTTTTCCTTTGTTTCCTCTTATAGTTGATAATTTTCCCTTTATTTTCTCTCAATCGATTTATGACTTTTGAACACCGGTATATTACTGCCTTTATTTATTATGAAGGATTTTTGTGAAAATTTGAATAAAAAATAAAATCTCAAAAATACCGAAATACGAGGACAATTCAAAAGAGAAAGTCCTTAATCCCATGACAAAATCAAAAACTCAAACACATCAAACGAATGAATAACAACTGTCCTTTTTCTGACTTGGTACATACATTGTCCTATGAAAAAAAGGTTGATTAGATAAAGGTTATCAACTAGCCAGTATGAAGGATACATCGGATAAGAAATCTTTTCTTTTTACAGCAAAACATGAATTGTGAATATGGTGAAGTAATTTTCATTCCAAGTATTAACCAAGTTGGACATAAGAAACATTTTTTTACTAAGTTTGTAATTGCGTTTCTGTCTAAATCAAAGTGCCGATAGTTTGTAATATAGTATGTGTATAGTCTGGAGATTAGGCTCATAATTCGAAATGAGAATTCCAGATTAGCACGGGTAATGATATTAAGCTGTTGAACTATGTTGTTGAGTTCATTTGTTAATTCCGTCAATAGTTTGGCATGTAAAAATAAAACTCTTTTTTACATGTTATACTGCAGGTAACTTTTTATTAACTGATAAATATAAAATGAACAAAATGTGTTGGGCAAAACCAGATAGAGATATAAATATTCAAGGTTTGGTCATATCGTATGCATATACATGAAAATTCCGACAGCAGTAGTTAGCATCGTAACCAATGGACAACTAAGAGAGTTGTTAGCCAAGGGACCAAAAATAAGAATTCCCAAGCCCATCAACTGTAATCACTTTATCTGAATGGATCAAAGCTATTCGATCATGCATTCGGCAGCGCATACAAAAATCTCAAATGCAAAAGTCAAGTGCAAGATCGGGTTTTAATTAGATTGCATTGCTGTATACCTTACAACAAAATTATTTTCATTTACCTGTGTATAATATTATATTTTGCGGCATTTTGTCAAAGATTATAGTTGTCTCTCTGATATTATTTAACATAATTATATTAGCATCACCCCTTATTTCATTTCTTTTTATTGATTTTGTATTTAAATTGTGTCATAGATTAAATGTATTCGTTCACTTGTTTGTGTTAATATGTCCTTTGATTGAATTAAACCATTTCAATGGATATTTATTTTAATATGTCTTTCTATGTTGCGGTGATGTTAAATTATTGTTTCAGGTAAGGGTGAAGGTTGGTATCTATAAAAACATGTAAACCAGCTGCATTTGTTTGCATCTGTATTACTAGTAAGTCAGGAATCTGATGTTCAGTGGATTTCGATTGTTGGTGTGGTTGATTAGTGTTTCTCGTTTCTCGTTTTTTTTTTTTTTTTTTTATAGATTATACCGTTGATTTCCTGTTTGAATGGTTTCACACTAGTAATTTTTGGGTCTTTTATAGCTTGCTGTTTGGTGTGAGCCAAAGCTCCGTGTTGAAGGAGGGACATATACGTTGACCTATAGCCGTTTATGGGTGGTTTTTTTTTTACAAATTGTGAATATAGTAGAATGAGTGTTGTACTCATGGGCAATCATACCACAACTTCTCATATCTAGTAAAGTATCGCTGATGTATTATTTGGCTTTTCTTATGAAATTTACATGAATGTGAACTTTAGTGATGACGGTTGCACCTGTGAACCGCATGTAGTCAGCATGTACATTCATTAAAAGGAAAATAATGTCAACATTGGAAAGTGAGGTATTGGAACCAGCAGATCTTTAAACCATTTCGTTGACTTTCAGACACGAAAACAGTCATTGTTATGTAGGTCACATATAGCCAATCGAACTATCTATATTTTCGGTTACATTGGGTTTAATGACAAATGGTAGTCTCCGGCGGTCATCTCAATATGTAATATGATGGTTTCTATATAAAAAAAAAAATCTATAAGAAACAAACAAGATATGTAAAATACACGCGAATTGCTAATATATTGTTTATTCTCATTTTTTTACTTTTTGTAAATAGGATATGTGTTTTAGTCTGGTATGAATAAAATCTACGAATTTGGGTCAAATCGATGAACACAAATATGGCCGCCAATGCTACTTTCAGGGAAAGCAAAGCATCAAAAACGCCTATGTTTGTTGAGAACCAATTCAGTTGAATTTTGGTGGAAAGTTGCTTCATTGGCATTCATTCAAAATCTCATTATTTGGACATCAAATAAAAGTTATCTAGCCCAAACTCCTAAAAGAATATACACTTTATTGTGGTCCAATCTTTAATCAAATCCACAGTCAGTTCACAGCCATACACACCTTTGCATTAACCGTTAGATAGATACTCCATACAGGCGGTAATGAAATATTGCTACACAGATTTGGAAAGTTAAAAATTGAAATGATAACTTTAAATGAAGTTAATTTCTGAACCAACCCATATTTGTCAATTTATAGTTGCAAGACAAGATACACGGCGAAAAAGACTAAAATGAATTATTGCACTATAGTGGAACGTGGTGTTATATGTTATTACCAAATATCGGATCACTAAATCCCTAATTATTGTAGCAAAATATTATTACTAATAATCTGTAACATGTAAGTTAATATCGGGTATCCGAATATTCAGAACTCATGAAATCCATAAAAATTGTTTTAATTCCAGCGAATTCGATGCTGTTAAATGTCCGTTACATTTATAATACCATATATTATTTGAGATAATGACTGCACACACCTTTATAATTTCAAAGAAATTGCTCTTGAAAATTGTCTGTTATAACCAATTTTACTTGGGATTATAGAGTATGGTATTCCGATTTATATTATTATTTGTACTTGAAATATGCGTATAGTTTCACATGCATATATTATTCTCATCAACGTCTTTCAGTTGAGATTTAATAACCATTATCTGTAAAAAATATTTCATACTTTTTACGTGAGATACAGTTAATACAAGGTACAAAAAAATTCTGATAAGTTCTTTAGTTTATGTACTTTATAGGATATAAAAAAGAATATGTTGTATGATTGCCAATGAGACAACTCTCCAAAAGAGACCAAAAATTTTGTTGATTTTGGCCACAGTTTACGAATCATAGCAATACTTATTTTTATCACGTTTTTTTAAAGCGATTTTTTTAAAAACAATTTCATAAAGCGGGAGGTTTTGCTAGCCATAAAACTAGGTTCAACCTACACTGTTTCTTAAAATGGCTTGTACCAACCCAAGAATATTGCAGTTGTTATCAAATAGTTCGTTTCTATGTGTGTTGGCATTTATTTTTGTTGCGCTTCGGTGTTCCTGCTTTTCCTTTGTTTCCTCTTATAGTTGATAATTTTCCCTTTATTTTCTCTCAATCGATTTATGACTTTTGAACACCGGTATATTACTGCCTTTATTTATTATGAAGGATTTTTGTGAAAATTTGAATAAAAAATAAAATCTCAAAAATACCGAAATACGAGGACAATTCAAAAGAGAAAGTCCTTAATCCCATGACAAAATCAAAAACTCAAACACATCAAACGAATGAATAACAACTGTCCTTTTTCTGACTTGGTACATACATTGTCCTATGAAAAAAAGGTTGATTAGATAAAGGTTATCAACTAGCCAGTATGAAGGATACATCGGATAAGAAATCTTTTCTTTTTACAGCAAAACATGAATTGTGAATATGGTGAAGTAATTTTCATTCCAAGTATTAACCAAGTTGGACATAAGAAACATTTTTTTACTAAGTTTGTAATTGCGTTTCTGTCTAAATCAAAGTGCCGATAGTTTGTAATATAGTATGTGTATAGTCTGGAGATTAGGCTCATAATTCGAAATGAGAATTCCAGATTAGCACGGGTAATGATATTAAGCTGTTGAACTATGTTGTTGAGTTCATTTGTTAATTCCTTCAATAGTTTGGCATGTAAAAATAAAACTCTTTTTTACATGTTATACTGCAGGTAACTTTTTATTAACTGATAAATATAAAATGAACAAAATGTGTTGGGCAAAACCAGATAGAGATATAAATATTCAAGGTTTGGTCATATCGTATGCATATACATGAAAATTCCGACAGCAGTAGTTAGCATCGTAACCAATGGACAACTAAGAGAGTTGTTAGCCAAGGGACCAAAAATAAGAATTCCCAAGCCCATCAACTGTAATCACTTTATCTGAATGGATCAAAGCTATTCGATCATGCATTCGGCAGCGCATACAAAAATCTCAAATGCAAAAGTCAAGTGCAAGATCGGGTTTTAATTAGATTGCATTGCTGTATACCTTACAACAAAATTATTTTCATTTACCTGTGTATAATATTATATTTTGCGGCATTTTGTCAAAGATTATAGTTGTCTCTCTGATATTATTTAACATAATTATATTAGCATCACCCCTTATTTCATTTCTTTTTATTGATTTTGTATTTAAATTGTGTCATAGATTAAATGTATTCGTTCACTTGTTTGTGTTAATATGTCCTTTGATTGAATTAAACCATTTCAATGGATATTTATTTTAATATGTCTTTCTATGTTGCGGTGATGTTAAATTATTGTTTCAGGTAAGGGTGAAGGTTGGTATCTATAAAAACATGTAAACCAGCTGCATTTGTTTGCATCTGTATTACTAGTAAGTCAGGAATCTGATGTTCAGTGGATTTCGATTGTTGGTGTGGTTGATTAGTGTTTCTCGTTTCTCGTTTTTTTTTTTTTTTTTTTATAGATTATACCGTTGATTTCCTGTTTGAATGGTTTCACACTAGTAATTTTTGGGTCTTTTATAGCTTGCTGTTTGGTGTGAGCCAAAGCTCCGTGTTGAAGGAGGGACATATACGTTGACCTATAGCCGTTTATGGGTGGTTTTTTTTTTTACAAATTGTGAATATAGTAGAATGAGTGTTGTACTCATGGGCAATCATACCACAACTTCTCATATCTAGTAAAGTATCGCTGATGTATTATTTGGCTTTTCTTATGAAATTTACATGAATGTGAACTTTAGTGATGACGGTTGCACCTGTGAACCGCATGTAGTCAGCATGTACATTCATTAAAAGGAAAATAATGTCAACATTGGAAAGTGAGGTATTGGAACCAGCAGATCTTTAAACCATTTCGTTGACTTTCAGACACGAAAACAGTCATTGTTATGTAGGTCACATATAGCCAATCGAACTATCTATATTTTCGGTTACATTGGGTTTAATGACAAATGGTAGTCTCCGGCGGTCATCTCAATATGTAATATGATGGTTTCTATATAAAAAAAAAATCTATAAGAAACAAACAAGATATGTAAAATACACGCGAATTGCTAACATATTGTTTATTCTCATTTTTTTACTTTTTGTAAATAGGATATGTGTTTTAGTCTGGTATGAATAAAATCTACGAATTTGGGTCAAATCGATGAACACAAATATGGCCGCCAATGCTACTTTCAGGGAAAGCAAAGCATCAAAAACGCCTATGTTTGTTGAGAACCAATTCAGTTGAATTTTGGTGGAAAGTTGCTTCATTGGCATTCATTCAAAATCTCATTATTTGGACATCAAATAAAAGTTATCTAGCCCAAACTCCTAAAAGAATATACACTTTATTGTGGTCCAATCTTTAATCAAATCCACAGTCAGTTCACAGCCATACACACCTTTGCATTAACCGTTAGATAGATACTCCATACAGGCGGTAATGAAATATTGCTACACAGATTTGGAAAGTTAAAAATTGAAATGATAACTTTAAATGAAGTTAATTTCTGAACCAACCCATATTTGTCAATTTATAGTTGCAAGACAAGATACACGGCGAAAAAGACTAAAATGAATTATTGCACTATAGTGGAACGTGGTGTTATATGTTATTACCAAATATCGGATCACTAAATCCCTAATTATTGTAGCAAAATATTATTACTAATAATCTGTAACATGTAAGTTAATATCGGGTATCCGAATATTCAGAACTCATGTAATCCATAAAAATTGTTTTAATTCCAGCGAATTCGATGCTGTTAAATGTCCGTTACATTTATAATACCATATATTATTTGAGATAATGACTGCACACACCTTTATAATTTCAAAGAAATTGCTCTTGATAATTGTCTGTTATAACCAATTTTACTTGGGATTATAGAGTATGGTATTCCGATTTATATTATTATTTGTACTTGAAATATGCGTATAGTTTCACATGCATATATTATTCTCATCAACGTCTTTCAGTTGAGATTTAATAACCATTATCTGTAAAAAATATTTCATACTTTTTTCGTGAGATACAGTTAATACAAGGTACAAAAAAATTCTGATAAGTTCTTTAGTTTATGTACTTTATAGGATATAAAAAAGAATATGTTGTATGATTGCCAATGAGACAACTCTCCAAAAGAGACCAAAAATTTTGTTGATTTTGGCCACAGTTTACGAATCATAGCAATACTTATTTTTATCACGTTTTTTTAAAGCGATTTTTTTAAAAACAATTTCATAAAGCGGGAGGTTTTGCTAGCCATAAAACTAGGTTCAACCTACACTGTTTCTTAAAATGGCTTGTACCAACCCAAGAATATTGCAGTTGTTATCAAATAGTTCGTTTCTATGTGTGTTGGCATTTATTTTTGTTGCGCTTCGGTGTTCCTGCTTTTCCTTTGTTTCCTCTTATAGTTGATAATTTTCCCTTTATTTTCTCACAATCGATTTATGACTTTTGAACACCGGTATATTACTGCCTTTATTTATTATGAAGGATTTTTGTGAAATTTTGAATAAAAAGTAAAATCACAAAAATACCGAAATACGAGGACAATTCAAAAGGAAAAGTCCTTAATCCCATGACAAAATCAAAAACTCAAACACTTCAAACGAATGAATAACAACTGTCCTTTTTCTGACTTGGTACAGACATTGTCCTATGAAAAAAGGTTGATTAGATAAAGGTTATCAACTAGCCAGTATGAAGGATACATCGGATAAGAAATCTTTTCTTTTTACAGCAAAACATGAATTATGAATATAATGAAATTATTTTCATTCCAAGTATTAATCAAGTTGGACATAAGAAACATTTTTTTACTAAGTGAGACTAGTTTGTAATTGCGTTTCTGTCTAAATCAAAGTGCCGATAGTTTGTAATATAGTATTTGTATAGTCTGGAGATAAGGCTCCAAATACTTCATAATTCGAAAGGAGAATTCCAGATTAGCATGGGTAATGAAATTAAGCTGTTGAACTATGTTGATGAGTTCATTTGTTAATTCCTTCAATATTTTGGCATGTAAAAATAAAACTCTTTTTTACTTGTTATACTGCAGGTAACTTTTTATTAACTGATAAATATCAAATGAACAAAATGTGTTAGGCAAAACTAGATAGAGATATACATATTATTTAATATCATTTACCAAGGACGAAATTTTACAAAATCACAAATTTGTCCTTTTTTCTTTTGGTATCAACTTATAAGAAAACGAAGAAAACTTACCATCTTTATACTGGATACCAAAACAACACAAAACTCTATATAAAGATTGATACATAGCTGGATCATCAAAATGTTCGACTAAACATCTTTCTAAATTACTGACTACTATTCATTCTACAGTTAAAGATGGGCTTCAAGAATATCGTGATGAGATATATTCTACCAGTGGTGTTTACCAGATGTGGATTCTCAAAAATTCGAAAGATCTACTGCTTCATTTTCAATCACAATCTTGGCAAATTTGCAGCAATATAAAAACTTTTGATTTTTCTACGCTTTACATTTATTAATTACTGTAAATTCAGAAATTATTGCGTGCATTTATTATTACGATTTTGTCATTTTAGACTTAAATGCGATTTTAATTTTTACGATTTTGAGTAAAATCCTGTTAAATTCATATAAAGTATTTCAAAATGCGAGCTTAAATTATTACGTTAACAACTCAGTCGCATTTTTCGCAATAATAAAAACCTCGCATTAATTTCTGAATTTACAGTAACTGTTTACAAGATTTTGATTTTTTTGAAATGCTAAGGCTTTTCTACCTCAGGCATAGATGATCTTAGATGTATTTGGCAAACACTTTTAGGAATTTTGAATCTCAATTCTCTTCAACTTTGTACTTTATTTGGCTTTTTAAAATTTTTTTGGATTCGAGCGTCACTGGTGAGTCTTTTGTAGACGAAACGCACGTCTGGCGTATATATAAAGTTTAGTCCTTGTATCTATGATGAGTTTATTTACACTACTATTCCCCATGCTCAGTTGAAAGATCGACTTCACCATCTCAATAAACAGAGCTTTTTCTATTTTTCTGTTATGATGAGTGTGAATTCGCTTTTTTATAAGACGTGTCACGGTACTTTTCCATCCCAAATTCATTTACCAAGTATTTAGTTTTGATGTTTTATTTGTTATTGTCGTCGGATTTTGTCAAATGTCTTAACGTTTGTAGTTGTAAATCTTTTTTTCTCTGTTGTATTCGTGTGATATGGTAAAGAAAATTTATGATCGAGTTCATTTATTAAATTTAGTTTGGATCTCCGAAATTGATAATAATATATTATAGCTTCCAGTTTATTTCAGAAGAAACAACGGCATGGCTAGATAATACTAATAATGATATAATTACATCTACCATTTGATATTTTAAAATTAGTATTATAATTTTCACTGCTAATACTAAATGTTAGATAGTCATACAAATCTAATCTTAATGAATTCCAAACAAACTCTTGGGAACTCGCTTTACAAATTCAATTATGACGTCATTTTGACCGTTACACTGGGTTTTGGTAGATATATTGTATAGTCATTTTATAAAATTTACTGTTCACAAAAGTATGAATTATTCTAAATTCTTAGTAATAATGATTTTCTTGTCCCAGGCGTATGAATTACAACTTTTTGAGACTTTATTTCTTTTGTTTCTCTGTCATATATTTTCTCCAATTTATTTGTTTTGTAGTCCTGTCATGTAATGTTGTCATTTTAATTTTATAATTAACATCGCCATTGAAGCGGAAGGTTCGGAATGCCAGAAAACCAGGTTCAACCCACCATTTTTATTTTAAAATGCCCTGTACCAAGTCAGGGAAATGGCCATTGTTATATTATAGTTCGTTTCTATGTGTGTTACATTTTAATGTTGTGTTTCTGTTGTCTCGTAGTTCTTTTGTATTTGATGCGTTTCCCTCAGTTTTACTTTGTAACCCGGGTTTGTTTTTTCTCTATCGATTTATGAATTTCGAACAGCGATATACTACTGTTGCCTTTATTTAGCTATAGAGAAAAGTACTGATTATTTCCTTTTCCCTGTCGTTATGATAGTCTTTCATGTACCTTACTTAGAAGAAAGTAGTAAATTTTGGAGCTCTGCGTTGGATGCATGATTATCATGTAATTTTTTTTTTTATAAATAACTGTTATATGCAGGAATTGAAACATGAAAATATTGTAAGGAAAATTCGAATATGCATCTGAAATTTATAAATTTTATCTTATTTCATGGACTCTATTAAACACTTGACACCTTAGCTGTATTTGAAAAAAAACGTCCGTAATTTGAGGACCCAATGTTCTTCAATTTATTTGGCCTTTTGAACCTTTTTTTTCTAACGTCACTGCTTAGTCTGATAATTTCAATCCTGATAAATATTATGAGTGAGAAGACGCTATCTTTTTATTAATCAAATATGCTGACATTTAATTATTAGGGTTTTAGCAATAGCAAAACAGATAAACAAGTTTTACCTCGCGTCATATGAATAAAGGATAATTAGGCACTATAGTCAGACAAGTATGACTTTAGTTTAATCAAAAAGTTCTCAACAATGGACAGATAGTGATTAAATGAATTTTATTTAAAATAACATGTATTATTAACAACAGATTACATAGCAACATATATATCAATATACAATAGAAGACTGCAGCTGCCAAAGAAAATGACGCTAAACTGAATATACCCAAAACACGACTAGATGTTTTTTTTTTAAATTAATAATTAATGATTGTATTTTAAGTTTCTTTTGATCGTAAACATATCTTCAGTCACATTTTTGTATTTTAACCCATTGAAGGGGTACCCCATCATTCATGGTTTTAGCCATTGTAAAATTAAGAAAACAATTCTATGTTTTATTCAGTTTCAGGCTCTGTTCGTACATATTTTCGATGCACATATCACCAAAGGTCTTAGAAATGACAAAAAAAAAAAACATGAATAAAATACTGCTCTGGAACACAATAACAAAACTTTTTAATGACAGTATTTGAGAGAGAAATTCAATGCATTGTTTCTTTCAAAAAAGAAAAGATGTTTCTCTAGAATAGTATTTTATGTTTTAATGACAAATATATGCAATCTAATTAAAATATTGATATCTGATTACGTTATACTACATGTAGTATCTCTGATTACGTTATACTACATGTAGTATAACGTAATCAGAGATCAATATTTTAATTAGATTGAAATATATGATATTGAGATACGTAATGCTAGTTTATGGATAAATCCGAATTGTTTGTTAAAAACCCAGAAATATAAAAAAAAACAAAAAACGATGCCTTTAAATATTGTTTACATTGGCACACATATTGATTTTGTCGTCGACAAATTTATAATTTTAAAACATAACCAATTTGCATTCTTTTATGATGGATATTTAAATACACAACCACATGTATTTCTATATAGAGATTGCTTCATCTATATATCACCTGATACATATTTATTATAAGGTTAAATCTAACTTACTACTGCCTGTAGATTCTTTCATTTTGACATTTAACAAGTTATGTGTTCTTTGACTGTCAATGGCGTTTAAACACTTAATCACAGGAATGTGATTTAATTGATCTTACTCTCTGGTGCATGGTTTGTTTTTATTATTAATTGCTTTTATTTTTTACTATCTTTCAGTAACTGCGAGTAATCGTTGACAAAATTTGTAACGCACATTATTTCATTCAATGTTTACTTATTTTATGTTATATCTCGTCTCACTATTTTTAATGTGTTTCACGTTTGATAAGTATTTAGTATGACGATTTTTTTTCACTTCTGTTCTCGTACTATAAACAACAAATTTATTTTGTTGGTGAAAAATAAAGAACCTTTGGGAGTGCGCTCACAAACCACACGCCCCACATTGTCACTTGGCAGACAAAATTGTAAAAACTCCTAGAAGAAAAAAACGAATCATAATTTCCTGTCGAAAAGCACATCTAGATAGTAAGTTCTTATTATCTACAGTCTCATGAAATTCTGAGGAGTTGCGATTTTGTCCAAGATTATTATGGCTTTCGAACACTGGTATACTACTGTTGCCTTTTGTTATAGTTGTCTTTTTTGACATTGTTATACATCTCCTTTTTTCTATTGATATTGTATTTGTATTGTGTCATATATTAAATTTATTCGTTCTGTGTATGTTGATTGATTAAAGCCATTATATTTGACATTTTATAGTGTGTATTTCTATGTTGTAATGTTACACTACTGTTCCGGGTAAGGGTGAATGTTGGTGCCTGTTGAAACGTTTAAACCACTGCATTTGTCTGCACCAGTCCTAAGTCAGGAACCTGTTGTTCAGTGGTTGTCGTTTGTTGATGAGATTCATAAATATAAAAATTAGTCGAAAAGGCTTAACTCATCACATGGATACAAATAGAAATACATATAACACAAAATACCTGGATGTGACTGAGTACCTGTATATACCAACAAAAAAAGAGACACTAAGTACATATCTGGGAGTACTCGCAGTTACTGACAGCTAGTTTAAAGCCAATTACAACTAATACAAAAAAAATCATGTATCTAACACTAATATATCATTCAGAACACATCCAACCAATGGATTTAGTGTAAAGACGTCATAAACAGTCAGACAAAAACATGAAGCCCTATAGTTATTTACTTCTTTTTTTTTTAACACATTTTGACATGGATTGAGAGTTGGCACTCATACCCCATCTTCTTATTTCTGTGTTTTTCATAGTCGGAAACATACAGAAATACTCTTAGTTTTGAATAACAAACACTCTGCTATTAACGGTTATATTACAATTTTAAAATTGAGAGCCCATGTCTGTTAATTTTGATTTCACATTGTTGCTAATATATTGGTATTTTATGCAACTGTCGGACAAGTGAGAGGTTAAGCTAGCGTTAAAACCAGGTTTAATCCAACCTTCCTTTTCTACATAAGAAAATGCATGTACCATTTCAGTAATATGACAGTTGTTTTCCATTCGTTTGAGGTGTTAGAACTTTGGATTTTGACATTTGACAAGGGACTTGAATTCGTTATTTTTGATATTTTTCCTATTATACACGTATTAAGATAAAAATAATACGAGCTTACAAATATTTCATGTCGAGATAATTATATACCCCTTTTATAAAATACTGCTTACCCTTCCAGAGCCCCTGATTTCACCTTCAGTTTTTGGTGAGGTTGGAGAACTTCAATACCAGGTTTTCTAAGTTGTGATTTGTATACTGGTGTTTGTCTTTTTATCTTTTTTTTTGTGTTTTTACCGATGCATTGTGTTTATCGCTGCATTGTCAGTTCGTTTTTAATTCATGAGTTTGATTATCCTTTATGTATCCTTCGCCTCTCTTCACTGACAGTAATACATATTCAACATTCAATATTCGATTTCAGTATTCATTATTCGTTTTCCAACATTCAGGTTTTTTTTCAACGTCCAACATTCAATTTGTTTTGCTGTTTGCTTTCAATTTTTTCAAGGGTAATATTTTCAACATATGAAGCTGTAAATTAATAAGTACTTGCGAACGAAAAAGGTATAATTTTATATCATCTAAAATGCATCCCTAGAACAAATGAAGAAAAAAAAGCGTCGTATAGAACAAATGAAGAAAGAAAAAAACATGCAAGCATAAGCATTTTCAACAATTAATTAGCGTCTGTCAGAACAAATGAAACAACATACAAGCATAAATACTTTCAACAATTAATTAGCGATATATACAAGTCTCTTCGCTGATTGGGTTCCTACAATATATGGGTTGGAAATTGTTTCATACAATTCTAATGGTCAATTTATCTTTATCAACCAATACCAATCTAAAGACATATTCATAAGGCAAAGACAATTGAATTAAGACAGTGTAGAGACAATAAATGAAGGTAAATCCTGAGAAATTGTAAAGTGCTATTCTTTAATTTGAAATACGTTGTAACATAACATTAATCTTATATTTCATGGGAAGAGCTACTGGCACATTTTATTTCAGTTGAACGATTAATTTAAAACATTTACAAAGGCATAGAAAAATAAATATGTTAAGTTAGGAGGTGAATTGAATGGACATATATTATGATATCAATGTGCAATAGAGAGCGGCCTTGCTATGACTCATACTGCAGACATATTTGCCTCCTTGGTGTTATGGAGAGCTCTGTATTGATTTAATTTAAGCCGAAGTGACGAGAAAAGCAACTAATGCCATCTGATGTGAACAACGAAAATTTTACAGAAGATGTTACGACAGCGCTTACTAAAGCGATAAAGAATGTTACATGTATGTCACCATTAACCGATGCGGCCAATGTGACCTCTACTGTAGCCACCGAAACTATTACTGTAGCCAATATGACTTCTACTGTAGCCAATATGACTCCTACTGCAGACCATGTAACCTCTACTGTACCCAATATGATTTCTACTGCAGCCAATATGACTTTTACTGTAGCCAATGTGACTTTTACTGTAGCCAATGTGACTTCTCCTGTATTCAATGTAACTTGTACTGTAGACAATGATACTTGTATTGTAGCTAATTTAACTGAAAGTTTTACTGACATTGAGGACATTTATTCTCCTTTTGTGACTGCCTTTCTTTATTTCTTTTTCACAATGATCATTGTGTTAAATGTACCAGCAGTATTCATTGTAAGTATGTCACTGTTTAGGAAGATTGACTTGAAGAATTCCCAGGTGCTCTTAAGCTTGAGTATAACAGATATGTTATTTGGTGTGTTCTGTGCAGTTATCATAAATTTCAATCTCACAAGGGATGCAATTTCCTACAAGGACTGTTTAGTGAGGTACATCATGTCAACCGTTTCTTACTCGGTTTCAAACATACACGTGTTTAGTATTTCATTGGAAAGAGTTTGCAAAATATGCCTCAAAATGAACGTTTTCACAGAGAACAGAAAATTGTGTTCTATGTTAAGTGTTATCTTATCGTGGGCTTTTTCGGTTACTTTTATTACCATTGTTGTACTCCTAAACTCAGCAGACAATGGTAAAGACGAATGCTCGCTGAATCGTATTGGTCCAAATGCATTTCCGTTTGTCCCTCTAATGGCTATCTTAATCCAGGTCGGAACAATAATTAATATCTCGGTATTAGTTATATTCCTTTTTCGACATCATTGTCAAATGCAGAGACTCAAGATGTCAAAGGTCGGACCAGATGATGTACGTCTTTGTATATCAGTTACTATAATTAGTGCTGTGTGTATCTTTCTACATATGCCTTGGAATATAATAATGATTTACGGATCACTAGGAGAATCGCAACCACAATACGTCAAACATTCAACATTTTTATTGGCTGCTTTAACTTCAATTATCAATCCAATAGTTTACATTTTTCGAATTCAGAAATTTAGAAAGCTTCTCAGAAACAGCATCAATGCCATGTGCTGTTAAAAGAATATTATATTACGTTTTTATGCTTATTTTGAATGTAAAGGAAGATAATCTAGAGTTGCAAAATTATTGAATTATTGAAGACTTTGACTGAATAAATAGAAGTTGAATTCTCTAAACTTATTCGTTAAGTGAATGGTAATTTGTTTAAGTTAAATATCGTAATACTCGAGTTAAGCCATTTCAATTGATATTTTATAGCGTGTCTTTTTATGTTGTAATGTTACACTACTGCATAAAGTTAGGGTAAAGTTGGTGCCAGTTAAAACTTTTAAACCCACTGCATTTGTATACTCCTGTCCTTAGTCAGGAGCCTGTTATTCAGTAGTTTTCGTTTGTTGGTGTGGTTCATAGGTGTTTCTCGTTTCTCGTTTTTTTTTATATAGATTAGACCGTTAGTTTTTCTGATTTAATTGTTTAACACTTGTCATTTTGGGGTTCTGTATAGCTTACTTTTCAGTGTGAGCTCAGACTCGTTTTGAAGTCCGTACTTTGACTTCAAATTGTTAGTTTTTTTTAAACAGTCTGACTTGAATGGACAGTTGTCTCATAGGCTCTTTTATTATATATATAACCTACTGCTTCTAAAATTTGGTATTTATTTCTAATGATACCTCTGTGTAAAAGATAACAACGGATTTTCAATAAATGTACATATTTAGCTTTACAGGTTTCCGAAAAAAAAACATAAATTATAAAAAGTGTACGGACGACGACAGATGTAAAGTAATCGCTATAGCTCACATTGATTGCATCAAGGTTCATGGAAAACCTATAAAGACATTTGTAGTCTGTAGCATGTAAAGTAATCGCTATAGCTCACATTGATTGTATTAAGGTTCATGGAAAACATATAAAATCATTTGTATAGCATGTAAGGTAATTGCTATAGCTCACATTGATTGCATTAAGGTTCATGGAAAACATATGAAGACATGTGTAGTCTGTAGCATGTGTCAATGTTTTGTCATGAACATGTATTATGAATGTATTCAGGTAAAATTTAAAAAAAGCCGGAGTTTAAAAACTGATACTAAAAATTAGAAATGATTTAGTTAGGAAAAAAATCCGCTAAAAATAATGATAGGTTATGGAGCCCCTTTTTGAGATATATGAATGTCAAAAACAGCGGGAAAATATTCAATCAAATCTTATCTTTAACAGTAGTATTATTTTGTTCTCAAATAGTCTATGACCTTCTTGGTATGTCTTGAAATGAGCCATTGAAGTCTTCTATGAAGACAAAAGTGGGTGATATCGAGCAAAGTATTAACGATTTTTTTTTACATAAATAAGGCGGTTAGTTTTCTCGTTTGAATTGTTTTACATTGTCTTATGGGGGCCTTTTATAGCTGACTACGCGGTATGGGCTTTGCTCATTGTTGAAAGCCGTACGGTGACCTATAGGTTTTAGTGTTTGTGTCATTTTGGTCTTTTGTGGATAGTTGTCTCATTGGCAATCATACCACATCTTCTTTTTTATATTATATCGCTAACAAGTAAAATGCATTGTGAACTGGTTTTTTTAAACCGTATGTATAACTTATCGATGTACTGTTATGTTTGTATTCATGTCGTCAATTACTCATTGCTTTGTTCAATAAAAATTAAAATGTAGTCTTTATTCACTATTTTAAAATGATTTATTAGAGAGTTATATAAAAGCCATAATTTGAGAAGATGTGGTATGATTGCTGATGAGACAACCAGAGACAGAATTAACAATGTAGTTCATAGAGCTGCCTTCAACAATGATCAAATTCCATACCATATAGTAGGTTATAAAAGGCCTAAAATGAAAAATTAAAACAAGAAAATATGAAAACTACAGACCATTGAATGTTCATTTCTAAAATAATCATCAGTGTGAATGGGGAATAGAAATATGGTCACTCAGCTCTTTTTCATTTAGGTCCTGCTGAAAGCCGACTTTTGATGCAGAATTTTCTCGCTTCATTGAAGACCCTTTGGTGGCATTGGGTTGTTTTCTGTTCTTTGGTTGGTTTGTTGTCTCTTTGTCACATTCCCTATTTCCATACTCAATTTTATATATAGAGAAAGTAAACTCACAAAAATACTGAACTTAGAGGAAAAATCAATTCGGAAAGTCAATAATCACATGGCAAAATCAAATAACAAAACGCTTTAAAAACGAATGGACAAGAACTGTCATATTCCTGACTTGGTACAGGCATTTTCAAATGTAGAAAATGGTGTATTAAACCTGGTTTATGGCGCTAACCCTCTCACTTTGATGACAGTCTCATCAAATTCCGTTATATTTACATTGATGCGTTAACTAAACAGACACAATAAATAAAATAGTCAAAATATGGGTACATCAGTCATCATCGTATAACAATTTTAAAAGGAACAATTTAACAGAACATCTATCTAAAAACATCTATCTGCACACACACATTCATTGATTTGTGTGTCTGACGTCATAAAATTTTATACGTCAAATAGATTTGTCGTTCAATGTGCATACAAACAATTTTAAAATTTACATAGGCAATTGTTCGTTTCTGTGTGTGTTACATTTTAACGTTGCGTCGTTTGTTTTCTCTTGTTTTTGAGTGTAAATCTACATTGCGATAAGACGTGTCACGGTACTTGTCTATCCCCAATTCATGTATTTGGTTTTGATGTTATATTTGTTATTCTCGTGGGATTTTGTCTGATGCTTTGTCCGTTTCTGTGTGTGTTACATTTTAGTGTTGTGTCGTTGTTCTCCTCTAATATATAAAAAGTAAAAACACAAAAATACCGAACTCCGAGGAAAATTCAAAAAGGAAAATCCAAAATCAAAAGGCAAAATCAAATGTCCAAACACATCAAACGAATGGATAACAACTGTCATATTCCAGACTTGGTACAGGCATTTTCTAATGTAGAAAATGGTGGATTGAACCTGGTTTTATAGCTAGCTAAACCTCTCACTTGTATGACAGTCGCATGAAATTCCATTACATTGTCAACGTTGTATGAACAAAACAAACATACTCAAAGAGTAAAAATGTCAAAAATAGGGGTACAGCAGTCAATATTGTGTTATCATCTTAATATCACTATAAAAACAACAAATGTAACGAAGAATCACAAAAAGGCATACATCAAATTTAACATACTCATTTTGCTTTTCTTGTACCAATTAATGCGTTTCCCTCGGTTTTAGTTTGTTACCCCGATTTTGTTTTTTTGTCCATGGATTTATAAGTTTGAACAGTGGTATACTACTGTTGCCTTTATTTATCATACAGGGTTAAAAAATCAAAAGTATGTAAGAATAAATTTCAGAAATAGACCGAAATTTAAACTAGTCCAAAAGTTATATATAGAATTTATAAGAATCCACAAATAGTTAATTCCACTACGCGATTGAATGATTTTGACGTTTGTGGTTCAACTTATATTGTAATTCATAATAGAAATATATCATAATTACATAAAATAGAACAATATCATACTGACGGGATCTTTTAAACTACAGAGTCACGTTATAAACCACAGACGAACAAATCTTCCTTTTTTTCCCCATAATTTATCCTCGTTTTGGATTTCCCAGATTGGCTTTTTCTAATTTCATATTCCATTGTTTTTCCCCATTTTTTTTTTTATAATTGACAGTTGCACAATAATTTTTAGAAAAAAAAAGAAAATCCGAAAATAATTTAAAATTGTAATTCTTTTTAGACTGATTTTTACTAATTTTTGGTATCTTTGCCAAAAAAAAATTAAACAGACAAGTAGGATATCGAAAAATAAAACCAAAACTATGATATTTCTTTCATTCAGAAACAATTTATACTAGTAATTCATTTGTAGAATAATAAGTTTCATTCACTGCTATTACGACCGGGGAAAATGAAATGAATGCAAGGTAACGACACTATATTCGTAATAGTAATATGTTTCACTCGGTGATATTACAATCGAGGTAAACAAATCATGATGGCAAACTAATTCTACGAGTAATTTCACTAACCGTCAGTCAAATACTCCATATAGGCGACAATGGAATATTGCTACCAGATATAGAAAGTTCACAATGAGAAAGTTTCTCAACCAACCCTTATTGTCAATATTTAGAAGCAAGATTAGATACGAAGCTGACATTATTGTATAAGTTGTAACCTATATCAGGTTATTGTCAAATGGACTATCGGTAAACCAATTATTTTTTTTGGTTAATGATGTGAAAGGCAGAAATAATCATAATTGTCAACAGTGATAACGCTGTTCAAAATTCATAAATCGATTGAGAAAAATAAATCCTGGTTTCAAACTAAAACTGAGGGAAACGCATCAAATATAAGAAAACTACGACACAACAGAAACAAAACGTTAAAATGTAACACACACAGAAACGAACTATAATATAACAATGGACATTTTCCTGATTCGGTACAGGACATTTTAAGAAACAAATGGTGGGTTGAACCTGGTTTTGTGGTATGCCAAACCTCCCACTTTAATGGCAATGTTCAATATAACATAATGATAATATTACATAACGGACTACAATACAAATAAAGGTGAGACAATATAGGACAGAGAAACACACGAATAATAGGTAACAAAAGGCACCAGGTTTAAAATTTAATACGCCAGACATAAATTGAGATCAAGCAATCAAACCAGTGTAAGCATACATCACAGATATTGAACACAATGGACTAAAATGTTAAAACAAGATATCAATCAATTCAAGAAAGACCACACCAACAAGGTTGTTGTTGATCATACAAGATAGTACGACTTTTTATGTAGCGTTTTGCTTCACGTATATATTTTCTTAATTGATCTTCAATTGATTTTGATAACCGTTTCTGATTTGTTTTGATGGGTTTTTTTGCGTTTGCTAAGGTAATGAGTGTATTTGAAGATTAAACAACACAGATGTGTTTGTATGTCAATGTACGTTTAAACATATTTATTTACAGTGGATTGGGAAACAAGTTATTACAACATATAGTAATTCCTTTCAACTTTCTTGGTGCGAATGCTGCCTTGTACAAGTTGCATTAAATTCAATTATCTTGACAACAATATGTGAACAAAACAGGTTAAAATGTAAAAAAAAAGGCGTTCAGTAGTGCAACATTGGGTTTTTTGTATGTTTTTCAATGTTTGTTTGCACGATTTCAGAAAAATTCTTTGTTGGATCATTACGTGGTAATTTTTCCATTATACAATAATTCAGACAAGGAAAAAGTAATATAACACCAATACCTAACTCCGAGGAAAATTCAACAAGGAAAATCCTGTATCAAAGGGCAAAATCATAAGCTAAAACACATCAACTTATGGATAACAACTGTCACATTCTTTAATTGATACAGAATGCTTATGTAGAAAATGATGCATCGAACCTGTTTTTTAGCTAACTAAACCTCTCACTTGTATGACAGTCGCATTCAATGACATTATATTGACAACGGTGTGTGAACAAAACAAACAGACATAATAGGTGCAAATGTCGAATTAGGCGTACAGCAGGCAACATTGTGTTATAATCTTAATCACTATAAGACAAACAAATTTATTATACTTCACGTTAAAATGCCATATTTTGATTGGCTAAGACGAGGGTGTCAATTTACTCTATCACATGGCTGAGCGGGTGACAATTTTTTTTTATTGTTACCCTCTCGTTTAGACCAATCAGAAATCGATAATTCAAAGAACAATGAATTGAAATTACATCAAGGAATTAACTAGCTTATTTTCAAATCAATTTGGACTGGACATAATAGAAAGTTAAACTATTCCATATACGATATTTCAAATATTTATGAATATAAGAATAAGCACATAGTCCCACAATTATTCCATCAGTTTTGTTTGAATCGCAATTTAAGGTTAAACACGACAGAAAATCCAATGTGTATCGTAGTTGTATGATTTAACAGTGTGAACTATCGAGGCAACAAGACAAATTTTCAAAAGCATTTGGAAGGGAGAAGATCAGAATTTTAACTTTTCCAAAATTAATATTTTTATTTCTAAATATAGGAAGAATTACTATATAGACCCACATTGTTAGTATCATGAACGTAAAGTAATGTATTTCATCGATTCCATAAAGCCCCTATGCATTTATATACACTTTACTTGGGCTTGGTACGGGTGATGTGTGACGTCACAAAAGTCACATGATGACTGCTATAGTTGGATATGAATAAATTAAATAACACATAGCTTAGAGGGTGATAGAGCAGATTTGAACCCCTCGAAAAGGCATTGTCAACCTTGGCTTCGACGCGGTTGACAATGTTTTCTCGGGGTACCAATCTGCCCTATCATCCTCTCAGCTATGTGTTATTTATATAATGTCAACAAAAAAGACAAAAAGACATAATGACAAAGTACATTTGAAAAATCAGGTTTTAAATATTATTTTCATTTAATAGAGAAATGATAGATATACCACTGTCAAGGTCGATCAATAAATTAGACGCTGATATAGTTGCCGATCTTTCGTTATTAAGTACAAGCCAGGAAGATAATAAACCGGATCAGAATGAGATCAATCTTTTTCTTTACAGCATTACATGAATTTTTAATAGATATTTTCATGACAATCAGTTTGGACATGAAAAATCCTTCAAATCAATCAAGTGATTATAAAAAAAGAAGAGGTGGTATGAATGCTAATGAGACAAATCTTCACAAGAGACCAAAATAACATATAAATTTACAACTTACGGCCTTCAATAATGAGCAAGCCCATACCGCATAGTCAGCTACAAAAGGTCCCGAACTGACAATGTCAAACAATTCAAATGAGAAAACTAACGGCCTTATTTATGTACAAAAAAGAACGAAAAACAAAATGTAACACATAAACAAACGACAACCACTGAATTACAGGCTCCTGACTTGAGACAGGTATATACATACATAATGTGGCGGGGTTAAATATGTTAGCGGGATCCCATCCTTCCCCTTACCTGGGACAGTGGTATAACAGAACAACATAAGAACGCACTATAAAAATCAGTTGAAAAAGGTTTAACCCATCAGATGAACAAAAATACAAGTGGACGTGGCCGGACTAGTTACGGAACCCTAAACTGAGTTGAGATGACATATTCTACGTTTCTTTTTTTCTTCTTCAGATAATTTCTTGAAATTGTATGAACCAATTTTAATGGAACTGTACAATAATGTTTACCAACATGTGCAGATGTGCATATAAGGTTTAGCCTCTTCCAACAATTATTTGACTATTTGTATTTCCTTTTTTTGGCCATGGCGTTGTTAGTTCATTTCGATTTATGAGTGTGAATGCCCATCTGGTAACTTTCGCTCCTCTATTTATACAGCTGTCGCTGTCATGGAAACAGAAACAATGTAAAGAATAGAAAGTAGGTTTTTGGAGCATAAATTGATTTTTTTATCATCAAATTTGTATACAATGATGGTGTTCACTATATACAGGTGTTGAAAATCTTTTGACCTACTATATAGCCATGGTAACTGGAATTATTTAGCATTGAATCCTATAGAAAAAATGATATAGTGTTTACTCGCTTAACATTGTAGGCCAAACACCTTGAAGCTTCATTGGTATGTTCCTTGTAATGTGTCAATGTGGCAGGTGTCTTAAAGTTTTGGAATTGGTCACCGTTACCATGAAAACTGTAGAAATGTTCAAACTTGAAACTTTACAGAAATGTTACTCGCCATTTAGAATTGTAATTTGACTTTAGATTGTTCTAATGACCACTGTAACTATTGAAACAGCATCAATTTCAATATGCTCGAATATTAATGAAACTTTACAAAAAAAGTAATTGGCATATGTAGATGTGCATTTTGACGTTGAAATTTTCCAAATGACTTTCGTAACCCTAGTAATTTAGAGACGTAGAAGTCGCCAGTTATTGCTCGAAATTATAAATCTATGTTTTAGAAAAAAGCATAATAGTGACATGAATATGTTAGGTTTGGTTTTAGCGTATGTACATAGATGAAAATTCCGACAACAGTAGTTTAATTATAGGGGAAAAAAGTTTTTCATTTTCCTAACTTAAAGTAAAAGAAAGTAAATTTTGGAGCGCTGCGATTGGATGCACGAATTTAATGTAATTTTTTACTTATTCTACGAATAACTACTGTGTGTTTATTTTAAAACTTATAGAAATATTCCTGTTCATAAACTAGGCTGTAAATAGTCTACTAAGTTTGTATAAACCTTATTGCTCTATTAAGCTTTAATGTTCATATGAAAAAGAAAACGTTCGCTAATCGCCAAAAGAAACAAAATTGCAATGTAATAATAGAAAATAAAATTCTAAATAAACAGCATGTGGTTAATCTATCAATGAAAACTAACAATGAATACTTGTTGCTTTCAAAAGGGTTGAAATTCATACCTGCTCCATCATTGAAAGGGGCAAACAATTATTTACTGTAATGAATTTGCTAACAATTTCAATGTAAATTTGTATTTTATTCAGAGGATGAAAAAAATACACTCTTTCAAGGAGAATGGCAAATTTGAACCTCACTACAGCTGTGATGCATTTCGAAAATTATATTTTCCAAAACAAAACATGAGTAATCGTCATTGTAGCCTCTGAAATTTAGAGATAATCGTAAACTCGGTGAGAGGTCAAGCATATCTTCAATTTTGCGAGACAAATAAATTTTCATTAAGAAAGCTGATAAAAGCAACAATGTTGTAATTTTTGATAGAAATAATGACTTATCTAAAGCTTAGCTGCAATTATAATCGCACCATTTCTAAAGTCCTGAAGGCTTTGACATCAAGGTTGTCCGAAATGATATCAATGATTGAATAATTAGAATACACATTCATAAAAAAAATTGTCGAAATTTCATTCAATTTCATGATTAAAGCCAATCAGAAAACTTACGGACCGGAACATATGCATATATTACCGAAAATACATGAACTAAAACTTTAAAAATTATGACAGTGTCATGAGTAAAGGATTTAATATTGATTTAATAGTCCCACCAGGCCTATCATTTCACAAATTGGTACGATCAGTAGATACATAGGTCTTTATGTTGATTATTTTCTTGTTCCAATAGTTTAAAAACACTCTCGGGAAAACACTATACTTCTATCAGCGATTCCCCTGATATTACCCCCCCCCCCCCCCAAAAAAAAAAATCAAACCATTGGACAATTGCCTATTGTGCAGTTTTGACATGAATCAGGTGTCCAATTTAAGAAATTCTTTTCGAATTAAGAGCAGCTTACGATGTATTTAATAAATCGCGTTATAATATAAGATATCCTTCTACAGATGATTAAGTTTTCTAGGATATGTTCTGAAATATAATAGATTTGGATTCAATTGTCAATTATATCAACAATGTTAAGGTTTTACAATTGGGACCTGTTGTATCCCCAAGTATGTTGAGATGTTCGAGGGAGAAGACGTTGTTTTATTGTACTTAACCATTGTCGACTGTGCAATTTCGGTGAACTCGCCGTGGGCGATTAATAGTTGTTAATAAAAGATATGGGTGGACAGACGTGTTTGTATATCTTGCGAAAATTGCTACAGTTTTGACCTCTTCGTTTGATATAGACTTTTCGATTCGAATTTTCCCTGTCTTCCACAAAAGTCACCCAATAAAACGATTAATTCCTAAGCATTCCTTAAACGATTACAGATAATAGCATTGACATATTTACAAAAAAATGAAATGAATAGAATAGAAATAGGACTTCATTTTTAGAATATCCAAAGGTATATCTTTTCGTTTTTCAAATATACGGTTATGTGGTAGTCAGTTAGAGATCCCTTTTAGAATGCGTACACATTTTAATAATAGTATCTATGATGAGTGAATTTACAACTACTGGTTTGATGCCGCTTCTGGTAGAGATTTCTTCCCGATGGAAATGCAATGGGCTATTCTGTGTTGACATGCATTTTCAATTATATGGTCATACTTATGAATAAACAGTTTACTAAAACTTTTTGAAATTTTGAGAATTTAAGGTATAGACTAATTAAGCTGTAATTGGATAAAAACATTCGAAATTTGAGGACCCAAATGCTCTTCAACTTTTCCTTTACCTTTACTTTGCTATTTGAACTGTTTTGATTCGAGAGTCTCTGACGAAACACATGAATGACGTTGACAATTTTAACCATGGCCAATATGATCAGCTTATTTGCTGCGGTAGAAGCTTATTTAATTAAATCTGGGAATTAAATATACTGAAGTTTAATAATTAGATATTTTAGCAATAACAAATCAGAAACAAAAGAGCGCCATTGCATGAATAAAGGATAATTACACACCATAGACAGACAAGTTGGTTTAATAAAAAGTTCCAATAATTACACACCATAGACAGATAAAGTTAGTTTAATCAAAAAGTTCCCACTAATATACCGATAGTGATTAAATGACGTTTATTTCTTATTAACTACAAACTATATAGTTACAGATATGTAAATATACAAATCAGTACTGCAGCTGCCAAGGAAATTAATGAGTTTAATATACCTAATAGTTATCAAAGGTACCAGGTTTATAATTTAATACGCCACATGGGCATTTTGTATTCATAAGTTTCACCAGTGACGTTCAGATTAAAATAGTTAAAAAGTCAAACAAGTATAAAGTTGAAGAGCATCGACGACCCAAAATTCAGAAAAGGTGTGTCAAATATGGCACAGGTTATCTATGCCTTAAACACGACTAAAACTGATTATTAATAAATATCTGTATGTTAATAAAATTAACGGAACCAATTTTCTTGCACCAGATGCGCATTTCGACAATACATGTCTCTTCAGTGATGCTCGTGGCCAAAATATTTGAAATCCAAATAAGTTTCGTTTGGGTTAAAAACATTATTTAGTCACATATTTATATTTTAACCGTTGAAAGATTTCCCCTTTAAATTTATTCCTAATAATAGTTTAACATTTTAACATTAAGTTAAAATCTATGTTTTATTCAATTTCAGGCTCTGCTAGTAAATATTTCGATGTAAATATCACCTAAGGTCATTGGAATGCCAAAAACATGAATGAAATATTATTCTCGAACACAATCCTAAAGCTTAATTTTTGTCAGTCTGTACCTTTGATAACTATTTGAGTGAGAAATTTCATGCATTTTTCTTTCATAACAAGAAAATATATTACATCAAAACATTGTTTTATATTTTAGTGAAAAATAAGATATTGTTTCATAACTGAGTATTTAAAGCTGATTTATGGAGACATTCCGTATTGTTTCTAAACACCCAAGAAATAAAAAACATCACCGGTGCCTTGGAAAAGTGTATATGCTAATCAAAGTCGGAACCATAAAGCAACACAAACAATTGGTGAAAGCATACACTCATTTATTAACTATACACTTTGCTCTAGTTAAGAAGATTAAAAAAGTAATTACACATAAATATCTGTTGGTTTTGCTTGCATACTGTTGTCAAAGAGAGGGACGAAAGATACCAAAGGGACAGTTAAACTCATTAATCTAAAACAAACTGACAACGCTAAAACTGAAAAAGACAAACAGACAAACAATAGTACATATGACACAACATAGAAAACTAAAGAATAAACAACACGAACCCTACCAAAAAATAGGGGTGATTTCAGGTGCTCCGGAAGGGTAAGCAGATCCTGCTCCACATGTGGCACCCGTCGTGTCAATATAATTGCATTTCATGCGACTGTTTTACACACGAGACGTTACCCTATATATATGTTAGCGGCAATAAGTGAAATTAGGCATTAAGGTTAAATCGTAGGTAATAAGCTAACGCCTAGGCATTAAGTCTAATGCCTAAATGATGTTAGGCATTAGTCTTAAATCCTAGGATTTAAGCTTAAATCCTGAAAATTGTGTCTAAGCATTAAGCCTAATGCCTAAAGTATAAATGCGAAAAATTAAAAACATCTATTTAATTAAATAAAAATTATACATTTGTCACATAATAACATTACGAGAACTGAAGTTTAAAATGTCATATGCTGGAAATAATATCACAGATAAAATATGTTTTAATATTTAAAGTTTTCAAATGTTACTCATCAGTGATTGAAGAACAAGGTTCCACATTTGGTTCTGCAATAGATTCTGCTATATCGGAGGCATGGACAATGTTTTCTGTTTCATTTTCAGTTACAGGTTGATCATTTACAGACTCTGTCTGGAGCTTAAGTAAGTCCTCTCCCTTTTCTAAGGTCATCAATATTTCTTTCGGAATTTGGTTTCTAATGTTAATCCAATTGTTGCACATTTACCAAATAATGCTTCATAGGGGAACCGTCCAATTCCTTTGTTTAGAGCTGAGGCTGGACTTATACATCCCGACACAAAAAGACACAATTAACAGATCTGAGAGTATTCGCAGTTATCTGACAGCTAGTAAAAATCAACTAACAACTAATAAAAAAATCATGCCTCTAAGTGGTCTTGAAAAACCATAAAAAATTTATAGTTTCCATCTAGGTTTGATTGAAAATCCATCAAATCAACTTGTCCTTTACTGTTACAGTCTTAAGATAAAATGGGTTTCACTACTTCTCCTTTCCCTAGATGGTTTTTTTTCATATTGCAATTTTCACAAAGTGACAGAAATTTTACTTATCCAATTAAATGGTGAGAAAAAAAATCATATCTTAATTTTGTCTACTTTTGACCCGTTCAAACCAGCTTGACCAGTGAAGTGTAAACATTTTCAAATAATGATTATAAGTATTATATAGATTCTCCCTTTTTTTATGGGATACAATCATTTTTTAAATCATTTTTATTTGTTGTACTTCCACAAAAAGTATGAGTTAATTCTATTTTAAATAAGAAAAGAATTAAAATTAGAAGATTAGTCAGATAAACGTATATTAATATTAGGAATATAATTAAGAAAATACTTTAATTCTAGAAAAATCACTAAAAACACATAAATTCAAAAATTTCACTTATTGCCTAAAATCATGTTCGGCAATAGGATGAATAATCATCATCAAATTTCAGGTAATAAGCTTAATGCCTGGAAATTTCAGGCAATAACTTAATGCCTATGCGTTAGCTTATTGCCTAGGATTTAAGCTCAATGCCTAATTTCACTTATTGCCGCTAACATATACAAGCAGGATTCGGTATTTTTTTGTTTTTACTTTTTCCTCCAACATTTTCTATATAGGGAAATGCCTGTACCATGCACGGAATATGACAGTTGTTTATCCTTCTTTTTATTATTTTTATTTTGCCATTTGATAAGGGACTTTCAATTTTGAATTGTCCGTGGAGTTCGGTATTTTTTGTTATTTTACTTTTAGTTTTTAAATAAAGCTACATGAGCTTATAAATATTTCATGTCGAGATAAATATTTACCACTTATATAAATTGCTGCTTACCCTTCTAGAAACCCGGATGTCACCCCCAGTTTTTGGTGAGGGTCCGGTACTATAGTCTCAAATTTTCTAAGTTGTGTTTTGTATACTACTTAAAAATAAAATAAAAAAAAAAACACGAACTCTAGGAAAATTTAAAAAGGAAAGTCACTATTCAAATTGAAATATCAAATGCTCAAACACGTCAAACGAATGGATAACAACTGTCATATTCCTGAATTGACACGGGCTGATTGTGTTTTGATCGTTTTTGTTTGTGTTTTTGTCATGTCATTGTCAGTTTGTTTTTATTCATAAGTTTGAATATCCTTTATATAACCTTTGCCTATCTTCACCGAAATTTAATACACAGGCAACATTCAATATTCAATATTCGATTTTAGTATTTAACATTCGTTTTCCAACATTCAGCTTTTTTTTTTTAAAGTCCAACATTCAATTTGTTTTGCTATTTGTTTTCAATTTTTTTAATGGTGAGATTTTCAACAAATGAAGCTGCAAATAAATAGGTAGTAACAACGAAAAGGAAATAATTGTTTATTATCTAAATTGTATCAAATGGAAGAACATACTATCATCAGCATTTTCAACAATTATTAAGCGTCTAATCGCTGAATGGTTTTCTACAATATATGGATTGGAAATTATTTCATGCAGTTCTAATGGTTAATCTTTCGTTAGCAACCAACACCATCTGGTATACATATTCATAAGGCAAGGATAATTACGTTTTGAAAGTAAATAGACAATAAATGAAGGTAAATACGAAAAATTGTACAATGCTGTGTTGTTATCTGGTGGAGTGGACAACGAAACTTTCACACAAGATGCTACGACAGCGTTTATCAAAGCGACGAAAAGCGTTACCCGCATGATACCCTTAAACGATGCGGCAAATATGTCTTCCACTGGAGCCAACGGTATTTCCACTGTTGTCAATCTAATTTTTGCTGTAGCTAATGCGACATCCACTGCAGCTAATGTGACTTCAACTGTAACTAATGTGACTTCTATTGTAACTAATGTGACTTCTATTTTAGCCAATGTGACTTCTACTGCAGATTATGTGACATCTTATGCAGCCAATGTGACTGAAATTGTTACTGAAATGGAGAACATGTATCCACCATATGTGATTGCCTTTCTTTATTCATTTTTCGCAATGATCATTGTGATGAATGTACCATCAGTATTTATTCTAATTGTTTCACTTTGTAGGAGCATTGACCTGAAGAATTCCCAGATGCTCTTAAGCTTAAGTATAACAGATATGTTCTTTGGTGTCTGTTGTGTTGTTATCATAAATAGCAGTCTTAAAAGTGATGGGATTTCTAACAATGAATGTTTGTGGAGGTATATCATTGCCTCAGTTTCATATTCGGTCTCAAACATACACGTGTTTTGTATTTCATTTGAACGAGTTTGCGTAATATGCCTTAAATTGAACATTTTTACAGAGAACAGGAAAATATGTTCATTTTTAAGTGTTATCTTATCTTGGGCATTTTCATGTGCATTTAGTGCCCTTGTTATAATATTAGGACCAAAAGACAATGGTGAAAGAGAATGTCCGTTGAGTCGACTTGCTTCAAACGAATTTCCATATGTCTATCTAATGGCTATAACTCTCCAAGTCGGAACAATAATTAATATTACGATATTAACTATATTTCTTTTTCGACATGTTCGTCAAATGCAGAAATTGAATTTACGAAAAGAAGGCCCAGATGACATACGTCTTTGTATAACAGTTACTATAATTAGTGCAGTTTGTACCATTCTACATTTGCCTTGGGTTATAATAAGGATTTACGAACCACTAGTTGAATCGCAACCACAGTTTGTTAGAAATGCAGCATTTGTATTCGCTGCTTTTCCGTCTATTATCAATCCCATTATTTATATTTTTCGAATTCGGAAATTCAGACAGCTTCTTATAGACAGTATCAATGCCATGTGCTGTTGAAAGAATATTATATTACGTTTTCATACTTATATTGAATGTTGAGGGACATAATTATTATTGAAGACTTTCAGCCAAATGACTAGAATTATAAAGTGTTTTTTGCTTCTGAAGCAAGATACTGCTAGACCCAACATTTTCTTTTACGTGCATTTCATCCAAGGAAAGTACAATTAAAAATTAGATTTTAAGAAAATTTGGAGAATAATCTGACCTGTCTTATATAGAGTTAAAGTACGATCAAAAGCAGTGAAATTAAAAACAAGTAATCATTGTATACTTTTGACATTATAGTGGCAACATAAAGGCATTTGATATTCAAAAAAGCCAACATATGCATTTTTTTTAAATTATAGAGGCACCATAGGCATTTGAAACTGAAAAGGCTAATCAAGCCTAGTTTTGAATCATGTTTTAATTCTTGTTATTGCCATCTATAAAATGATTAATTGTAGTTAAATAAATAAAATGTATTGTAAAATGTATTTTTCTTTCTCTCTACTCATGTAACATGTTTGTTATTCTGCCCTTACTTGTCAACAAAACTTTTATTGTAGCTTTAATTCATAATTCTATTTTGATTTATGGAAAGTCTTAATTGACACATATATATGGCACAGAGAGGCCTTTAACAATTGTCAAAACCCCGTACCCCATATATAAAGGCCCCGAATTCACAAACGCTAACTAATTCGAATGAGAAACGACCTGATTTATAATAATCGAAAACAAATATAATATACAACAAACGACAACTAACAACAGAATTACAGGCACAGGCACAGGCACAGGCACAGGCACGTTCATAGTGTGGCGAGGTTGGACTTGTTTGATGTTTAAAAAAATTCCCAAAAGCCTAAAAAAAAGTGCTGTAACAGCACGCCATAAAAATAAACTACAAAAACAAGTTGATACATTTAATAGCTAAACTCATCAGATTGATACAAAGCACACGAAAACACAAAACACAAAAAGCACAGGTCCTGATATTTACAGAGAAAAAAGTAAAATCACAAAAATACTGAACTCAGAGGAAAATCAATTCGGAAAGTCCTTAATCACATGGCAAAATCAAACAACAAAACGCATCAAAAACGAATGGACAAGAACTGTCATATTCCTGACTTGCTACAGGCATTTTCAAATGTAGAAAATGGTGGATTAAACCTGGTTCTATAGCCCTAACCCTCTCACTTTAATAACAGTCTCATCAAATTCCGTTATATTTACATGATGCGTTAAATAAACAGTCACAATTAATAAATAGTCAAAATATGGGTACATCAGTCATCATCGTATAACAATTTTAAAAGGGACGATTTAACAGAACACAAAAACATCTTCATGAGAGCTAGCTCAATGACAATAACAGCTAATAAATAATTTTGTGTCTAAGATTGAAAGTACTGGTGAAAAAACAACAGCAAAAAAAAGCAACTTAAACTTATCGTTCAATTTGAACTTTTATCAATATATTGTGTTTTTTTTATTTCTTGGAAACTTTCAATTTTAACATTTCTTACAATTTCAAAATCAAACATTCGTCGTTACTTTTCAACGTTTGAATTCAAAAAGTAAAATCACAAAAATAATGAACTCCGAAGAAAATTCAAAACGGACAGTCCCGAATCAAATGGCAAAATCAAATGATAAAACACATCAAACAAATGGACAACAACTGTCATATTCCTGACTTGGTACAGGTATTTTCAAATGTAGAAAATGGTTGATTGAACCTGGTGTTATAGCGCTATAAACCTCTCACTTGTATGACAGTCGCATCAAACTCCATTATATATAAAACGATGTCTGAACAAAACAGACGGACATACTAGGTAAAATAGTCACAATATGAGTACAGCAGTCATCATTGTGTCACAATCTCAAAACAAAATATCTAACAAAAAACATCTATCAAATTTAAAAACCACATTCATTGCTTCGCGTGTATGACGTCAGAAAACATCAACGTGACATGAAGAAATATAAAATAATTCAACATTCAGCTTTCGATTTATTTTCTTCTTTATTCTTCTGTTTTTCAACGTGCGATTTCAACATTCAACATTCTTTGCTAGTACTGAACATTAATTTTCAATATTTGACAATCCTTTTTCAACATTTAATTTAAAATTTAAGGCTAAGATACA
The DNA here is from genome assembly GCF_036588685.1 of Mytilus trossulus. Lineage (NCBI taxonomy): Eukaryota > Metazoa > Mollusca > Bivalvia > Mytilida > Mytilidae > Mytilus > Mytilus trossulus. The sequence continues at coordinate 7,812,930 of NC_086378.1, forward strand.
ACACAATTCTGTGCTGACATGAAGTATCATTGATATGGTCATATTCATAAATTTACTGTTTACAAAACATTTGAATTTTTTAAATACTAAGGCTTTTCTACCTCAGGAATAGATTACCTTAGCTGTATTTTGTAAAACTTTTAGTAATTTTTCGAGCGTCACTGGTGAGTCTTTTGTAGACGAAACGCGCGCCTGACGTGTATACAAAATGGTATCTATGAGTTTATTGAAAATATTTGAAAAAATATAGCGGATGTGCATTATTCAACATTCAACATTTAAACACTTTTTTTATAATCAAAACGTATTTGCTTTTCTATTTTTCTATTTCATTTTCTTTTTTTTACATTTATCAAAAAAATTATTAAAACAATTTTCAAGTTTCGATTTCAGCATTCAAATTTCAACATAGTCTATTCTTAGTAATATCCTTGTTGCATGGATCGGTATTTATACATACCGCAATTGTGTTAATTTGATTTGGTCATGTTTTTTTTGTATTCTTGTCATTCAGTTTTTGCTTATGTGCTTTTTCAATGGCGTGTTGATATACCATTTTATGATTCTTTGTTGACAAATTTTAAGTAGTTGTTTGTTTTTATAGTGGTTACGATTTTAAAGTGTTCCTGCTGTCATACAAGTGAGGGGTTTAGCTAGCTATAAAATAACCAACAATTGGTTTTTTTTTCAAATTTTCTTTTTCTTTTTTCATCATTCTGCAATCCACATGCAATTTTTGACCATTTAACGTTCGATTTCAATACTAGTATTCAACATTTATTTTTTAACTTTTTTTTAAACATTTATTACTGTCTCGTTTAATAACATTCAACTTTCGATTTCATCAATTAACATTAAACAATCAAATTTCTTTTCTTTTTTTGTCATCATTTAACGTTTTTTTCAATTTTCAGCATTCAACATTCGATTTCAATATTCAACATTCGTTTTTCGACATCCAAGTTTTTCCCAGAAAAAAAATCCGCTGTGCATATTAAACAAAGGACACAGAAGGATTCATGACAAAACTAGATTGTCTAATTCTTCTTACCAGTACACTTGGTACAATAAAATACCTGATAATAAATTGTTCAAATAAGGGTTTCGAAAATAGTGGAATTAATTATTTTAGGAGTGTCAAGAACTCGTTGGAAGTACTTGATAAATTGCATGCTTATATTGGTGATTTTCCATCTGTTCAAAGTTTAGATTTTCTACCCTGTGTACCACATTGCCTCACATTCTCATTAAGAAAAAAATCACCCACCTAATTAAATGGGCATTTAAAAAATCAGAATGTGAATATATATATTCAAACTCTTTTAGTAGCAATAAACAAAAAAAACTATGTCAATTGGACATACTTTGATACTATAAATGCCCTTGATTTTTTTCTAGATAACATTTTTGTTTGCTTTGGAGATTCCGTATATCGTCAGATTATTGAAATTCCAATGGGGACTAACTGTGCACCACTTATTGCGGACCTGTTTTTGTATTGCTATGAGTTACAATTTATGACAAAAATCCGCAAAGACCCATCGAAACAACATCTGATAAACAAATTTAATAAAACTTTGAGATATTTGGATGACATTTTGGCTCTCAATAATGTCGACTTTAGTATGTATACTAAAGAAATTTATCCTGTTGAACCTACTTTAAATAAAGCTAATACTAACAATGACCAATGCGCTTTCCTCGATCTTGATATCTATATCACTAACAGAAAGCTTAATACTAAAAAATGTGATAAAAGAGATGATTTTTCATTTCCTATCCTTAATTATCCATTTTTAGATGGCGACGTTCCCTTGTCACCATCTTACAGTGTTATATATCTCAACTTGTACGATATGTAACAATGTTTTAGATTTTAACGAGAGAAATTTATGTACTACTGAAAAATTATTACACAAGAGTTTTCCATATCACAAACTAGTCAGAACATTTACTAAATTTTATCATCGGTATAAGGACATCATTCATAAATATAGCTCAACATGCAGACTTCTTATACGTTCAGGTATTTCACATCCAATTTTTTATGGAAATATTCCTTATAAAGCACAAAGGTGTCAGTATTCACCTCAGAAACTAACAAAACCTTTGAATAGACTTATTAAGAAGGGATATAGTTACGATACTGTTGTCAGGTCATTAAAGATTGCATATTTTGGCGTTAATATTGATTCACTTATAGGGTCTTTGCATCGGAACTAAACACATTTATTCAAAAAAACAGTTGTTGGCATGACACGGGTTATGTTCTTCTCATATATGTTATGATGGTATGATACTAAATCCCTAGCGGGAAGGATTGTGCTTGATATTCATATAATGAAATCATAATTTTTTAATCAGTTTAATTGAAGTCTGGAGCTGGCATGTCAGTTAACTGCTAGTGGTCTGTTGTTATTTATGTATAATTGTCATTTTGTTTATTTTCTTTGGTTTTATCTTCTGACATCAGACTAGGACTTCTCTTGAATTGAGTATTAAATGTACGTATTGTTATGCGTTTACTTTTCTACATTGGCTAGAGGTATATGATGAGGGTTGAGATCTCATAAACATGTTAAACCTCGTCGCATTTTTGCACCTGTCCCAAGTCAGGAGCCTCTGGTCTTTGTTAGTCTTGTATTATTTTAATTTTTTGTTTCTTGTGTACAATTTGGAAATTAGTATGGCGTTCATTATCACTTAAATAGTATAAATTTGTTTCTGGGCCAGCAGAAGGACGCCTCCCGGTGCAGGAATTTCCCCTTACATTAAAGACCTGTTGGTGACTTCTCCTGTTGTTTTTTATATGGTCGGGTTGTTGTCTCTTTCATACATTACCCATTTCCATTCTCAATTTTATGGAACAGTTGTGCCATTTTTTATTTCATTCCAATTAGTGGTTCTAAAAAGGGAAACATTTTTATGTATTTCCCTTAGGGGCATATTTTAAACTAAGTCCCTCTCTGGCAGCCATCATGGATGCTTGATCGGCTTCAAAGCGTCAAAGGAGTAGGTCTGGTAAGACCCCTTTTTGGCCTCAAAATATAGCAGTTTTAGTAAATTGTTAAACAGTAAACTTTTAGTTATTTATTGGACAGTAGAATGCTTCTGCTACATAAATATGTGCTGTTTTTGACAATTCAGTGCACATATATCGGGTTATAGCACCATCAAGTCATGCTAAATCACTGAAATCTTAGCTTAACTCTAGCATTTTAGTTAAATTTGGACGGTTTTCGTGTAATACAAAAGTGCCGCATTCGTGTTCATCCTTATTATTAAAATGTAAGTTGTATTTGATGATAATACATAACATATATAAAGGTTGAGGATGAACACAGATGTGGCCACTTTCATTTTTGAAAAAAAACCATCTGAAAAGTGACATTTTTCGGTATATTTTGTAGATTTTTGATATTTCAGCTTGAATCTGATCGTTTTTAATGACAAAATCAGTTAAAATCTGTAACATGAACTATTAGAATCAAACAAAATAGACACTTAAGTGTTTAAAAAGTGGTAAAAATCATTTGTCAGATGAACCTGAAATTTGAGGCCAAAATTGGTCCTTACCGGACCAACTCCTTTATAGTGAACGGTTATGTCCATATTCCTTTTTACGTTACAGTTCAACTGGGGTCCTCATTGCAGCTATTGTTAATGATTGAAGTCATAATGATTTCATTCATTGGTTTGAATGTTAAAAGAAAACTTTAAGTCAAAGCTCAATGATCAATTGAAAATTAAAGCAGTATTTCTAAAGTGTATGAAAACATAAAATGTATTTGTACTTGCTGCAAAACAGTAGAAAACCTAAGTGAGCCTCACTTTTCTCTGTTTCTAAAACTCATACCAATAAATATGATTTTTCCTACGCTGCATGAATATTTTATAACTAACCATGCATTTGCAGATGAATTAAGTAAAACCCTCACAGTGACAGTATTGTTGTAACTGTTGAAGCAAATAGCAAAGGAAAACAACAATATAAAAGATATCACAATTTATTACATCAAAATTAAAATTTGGTTTGGCAGGTGCCTGAGTAATAAAATATATACAATACTTTGTTACTACCAAATAAAAATATCTTTTGAACAGATCATTAACAAACTTAACAAGACATTATGCAATGGCGTAGGCTGTTTTTTTTTTTAAACTTAGTACTGACATATAAAATAATACTGTAACTATTTATCTGATGTTTATATTCTATATACTTGTGAATGGTACTATCCGAAAAAGTAGAAAAAAATTGGTCACTTTATGAAGAGACTTCTTGTCAACATAAAAGTATCAATATATTGTTTTAGTAAATATACTTACTTATGAAAAGAATTAAAAAAAAACAAAACAGGAATAGGACAAAACTAAGCATAAAATCATATAAATATGCATGTTTATACTGAAAAAGGAAAATTATATTTAATATAAATAATTATTTTACGGTAACTTCTACTGAACACTTAAATGAAAGTATTTTAACATTAATCATAATATCAAAAAATATTTAAGCAAAAAATTTAATTGTTTTCCCCAAACAAAATAAATTTTCGCTTTATCAACAGTTTTAAAAAATACTATAGGCATATTGTGAGTGAAAACACATCATAGCAGAAGCAGTTTTCTTGCTAAAAAATTGTCAAGAGAATATGTTTTCGAGTTCTGGATTCCAAGGAGAGCAATGTACTGTAATTGTTTACGTCTTATTTTCACTTGGACACTTGATGAATGGCATTAGCTACATAGTCAACGTTCCCTGATGTTACACCTGCCACTGAAATTCTGCCATCTTTTGTCAAGTAAATATGGAATTCATTAATCATTCTGTCCACCTAGAAAAAATACAATAGGATTATATGAAATACAACTGATCATAAAGTCAAATGATTTACCTTTACATACAGTAATCATGTGATGAACGATGTAGTTTACTATAATCTGGATAATTGTCTTCTAAATAAGCCTGGCTATTTATATTTAACTGTGTTAAAATTGCCCGAAACATATGCAAAATAACCCAGGGTCCTTTGCATTTAAATTCCATTTTCTTCTCATATAAACTTATAAGTTTAATTATAATACATATCTGTCCATACCAGCTTCAAAGGCAGTTGCAGGTACATTAATTATGATTATTGAATTAAAATTGTTTCTTTTAGTTTACAGTTTTAAGTGAAAGATTAGCAAAAGAAATATCTCATCAAAATAAATCAATGACATTGTTACTGAATAATAAATACCAGTTCAAAGTAGGAACATAGTTTAATGTTTGAATTAATTATTTCTGATTAACATAGACACAAAATAATATATAACTAGATGTGACAAAGCGACACTAATAGCCCTGTCCCAAAAAGTTGAAAAATCTCAAAAATCAAAAATCAGCTCAAAATGTGGAGGCATATAGAAAAAAAGTCTGTATAACTGTGATTTTCAACAATTTATGACAAGTCCAAAGCCCATAATTTAGGCAAAAATAAGTGGAGCATAACAATACTTAAACTTGATCTGTAACTCATCATGGTTAACTCACATACCAAAAATCAGCTCAAAATACGGAGAGGTATAGAAAAAAAGTCTGTATAACTGTGATTTTCAACAATTTATCAAAGTCCAAAGCCCATAATTTCGGCAAATATTAATGGAGCAGAACAAAAATTAAAAGTGATCTGTAACTCATCATGGTTAATTCAAATATCAAAAATCAGCCCAATATCTGAAGGCATTTAAAAAAAAGGCTGTATAACTGTGATTTTCAACAATTTATCAAAGTCCAAAGCCCATAATTTCGGCAAATATTAATGAGCAGAACAAAACTTAAAAGTGATCTGTAACTCATCATGGTTAATTCAAATATCAAAAATCAGCCCAATATCTGAAGGCATTTAGAAAAAAAGTCTGTATAACTGTGATTTTCAACAATTTATCAAAGTCCACAGCCTGTTATTTTGACAAAAATTAATGGAGGGGAACGAAACTTAAACTTGATCTGTAACACATTATGGTTAACTCACATACCAAAAATCAGCTCAATATCTGAAGGCATTTAGAAAAAAACTCCATATAATGGTTTTTGCAGAATGACAGAATTACGGAATTACAGAATTTTGGAATTATGGAATTACAGAATTATAGAATTAAGGAATTATGGAATTTTGGAATTACAGAATTTTGGACAAGGGTAAAACTGTATGGCACCAACAACTTCATTGCGGGGCTATAATAAAGTATCAAAATACAGTTGACTCTTTCTATCTTGAATTATGATTGACAGGATTAGACCAGAGAATTTTGTTCATAAATTCAGGAACACAGACTGTTCACATGAAAAATTTCGACTCAGTCAAAATTCTAAGTCAACAGAGTTCAGACAATTAGAGTTATGAGTTTACAGCAGCTAAAGTCAATAAACTGAGGCTAAATATTATGCATTAAACTGTCAGAACAAAGTTAACAGACTGACTAATTCTTTATATCTCTTACCTGCTCAGGTTTCAAACCAGTAAAACAGAACATTCCTATTTGATCAGTAATATGTTGCCAGTTATGACTTGATCCTTCACGGGCCAGGCCATCTTTCAATTTCTGTCTCATGGAGATAATACGATCAGCCATTCCTTTCACTTCTCCTAACCTGTTTAGAAAAAAAGTAATAAATAACACATTTGTAACACATCAAACAGATTTAGTTATAATAATGTAAGAATCTTAAACTTACATGCAATACAAAAATAAGAAAATGATGTATAATTGCCAATGAATCTTTCTACAAAAGACCAAATTATGTAGAAGTTAACAACCAAAGGTCAGCTTACGGTCAGAATCTTCCTAAAAGGGGAGTTGAGATAAAACAAAGAATCATAAAATCTCAAATTTATAAAAATTAAAGGGAGCTCACGTCAATAGATATAAACAATTTACCAAAATTTCTTACAAGTTGGTGAAAGCATTCAGGAGTTGTTGTCAGAAAACTGGTAAATCTCCTTTTTTAAATCTGTTTTTAGACAATGTCATTTTGCACAAAAAAAAGTGTCTTAGGGAGATATGAGCATGGTGATGTGCACTGCCAATTAAACAGTTTACATCCGATAATCAAATTCATTTAAAAGTAAAGTTTAAAATTTTCTTTGTTTTAATTTTAATGTCAATCATTTGAATGGCCATCTGATTACCATAATTGCCTTTTGTGGCTAAGTCTTAAGGGATTTAAATTGGGATCAGATATAAAATGTACGGCTGGCTCAAATATTCTTTGGAAGCCCTGCAATAGATATAAACAATTCATTAAAGTTTTATGCAAATTGGTTCAAATATTTTTGATTTAATGTCCGACATGTTGACGACAGACAAAGGTATACCATATTAGGTCCCGTATAAAAAAAAACACATTTTTTTCCAGAATGATCACCATTTTTTTAAGACTAACATACCACATATTTTTGAGTTCTGGGGAATTGAGTACTCTATCCACGATCCTTGCTCCATGTATAGGAGGGCTTGAATACATAGCTCTAATGAGGATTTTTATTTGTGACATTACTCTATCGGCTTCCTCTTTAGAAGAACAAACAATTGTGAAAGCGCCAGCTCTCTCCCCTACAAAGGTATATGTACATATTAGTAGTTATTCCACAAAAGAGTATTAGTTTCATTCTAAAGATTATTTCATGGTAAAATCTTGGGTTTGCAACCTTTTTTTAAATGCTTTAATAAGATTTTTGCATTGAATATTCTCTTTCAGTGTACAACATTAGATAAGCATATTCAAATTTTCACTTTTCCTTATAACAACAATGAGTACCAATATTGACCAACGAAAATAATGAATGACCAATATGTCTTTTTATGTAAAATGTGGGACCACATCATTAGCAACCAATCAAAGACTGCTACCACATATACCAGCATATAAAAACTTTAAATGGCGATATTCTTTAAATAAATACTTTCTTTCAAAAATCTATATTATTAATACAAGAAATAACAAATAAGATATTACTTGGGCTATAACAGTACTTTGTATGATTGTATTTTTTAAAATAAGTTGTAAAACTATTTAAACATGTGTATATCTAATAAACAAAGCAATCATTCTTACCATAGAGTCCCATATTTTTGGCATATGACTGACAGAGAGCTATTTCATGTCCATCAGCAAGAAAATGTCTGACTGCAAAGGCGTCTTTGTTAATATCCCCACTGGCAAATCCTTGGTAAGCCATGTCAAAGAAAGGATATAACTTTTTCTGCTTCATCACACTGCTAATTTCCTTCCATTGTTCTGGCTGTAAAAACATTAGTTAAGTTTGTTAAAATAACGCTTCATATCGTGGAAATCTTAGTATATTTTAGTGAGATTTATTCATGTTTAATAAGATCTCAGTGGATATTTTTCATGGATGAAGGAATACCATTTTTTCATTAATTTCTAATTTTGATGTTTCTCCACAGTCTGCATACAAGCCTATATAGATACTATATAGTGTACTTAGTTGAAGATTAAAATTTGTGGTTTATCTTTCCAACGAAAATTGGTATCCAACGTTTAAAATGAATATAGTATACAATATATTTTTATCCAATTAATGATATGAAGGTCTGATCTTACCTTGGGGTCTACACCTGTGGGGTTATGAGCACAAGCATGAAGAACAACTACACCACCCTCAGGAATTTTCTGAAATTAAAAATGAATATGTTTTTTTTGTCCTTATTATAATATAAGATCATAAAAGTTTATATATTTTTACACCACTATTTTTTTACTACATGTACTAAGGCTCATAAATATTAAAAGAGTTCAGATATATCTCTTTTCTTTTGTTCTGCAATAAATTTTGATTTAATTTTATTGCTTACATTCCCATCATAAACACAATCCAGATAGTTACCCCATAAAATAAAAAAAACAATGCAGCAATACAAAGAAAAAAAAACCTCTGAATAATGCCTTTTCAAGTTCCAAACTCACCGAAATATCTTCTAATGCTCCATTAAAATCGAAGCCACAAGTTTTGGGATCGTAATATCTGTACGATTGGACATCCATACCAGCATGTCTGAAAATATAAAAAGATATATTTACATTACTGCTATAAACTTCAAATCTTTTCAGTATTTTCCACAAAAAAAAAAAAATGTATATAAAAAGATGTTTTATGAGTGCCAATGAGACAACTCTCCATCAAAGCCACAATTTGTAAAATTAGGCCATTATAAGTTGAAAAAAACCCTGCCTTTAACACAGAGCCTAGGCTCAGACTGAAAAGAAGGCTGATAAAGGGCCTAAAAAATTACTAGTATAAAACCATTTAAACAGGAAAATCAAAGGTCTTATCTACATAAAAACAAGAATGTGTCCATAGTACACAGATGCCCCTTTCGCACTATCATTTTCTATGTTCAGTGATCCCTGAAATTGGAGTAAAAAACCCTAATTTGGCATTAAAATTAGAAAGACCATATAATAGGGAACATGTGTTTTAAGTTTCAATTTGATTGGACTTCAACTTCATCAAAAACTACCTCAACCATAAACTTTACCCTGATGTGGGACAGATAAACGAACAATTAGATGCAGAAACCAGAAAACATAATGCCCATAAATGGGGCATAAAATACACCAATAAGACACCACCAACAGTGCCACTAGGGGAGAAGGAACAACCAGGTCTTCCAGTGCACTTTATTTCAAAACTACATTCATTACCCCCTGAAATTCCACTATTTTTTTGTTCAGTCTTTTACATTTTTTTCTTTTAGCCATGCTGTTGTGATGTTGACATTTAAATTAATGAATTTTCAATTGCCTGTTTTCATCAACATACTTTTTTAAGACTTAATCTACTTACTTGAAGATTGGAATATGGTTTCCCCAAGTTGGAGTTGGTGTATAAAATGCTTTACTTTTTGCGTAGAATTTTGACTGCAAAGGGAAAAAAAGTTCAAATATTAGTTTCACAAATTCAGTGAGATACTAATTTTAGATGTGCATGATGTTTTTGTTGACATAATAAATGATCATATAAATGATGATTGTATCCATATATATTAGGGGCCAGATGAGGTTGTGTTGAAAACCCCTTGGTGGCCTTCAGCTGTTATCTGAACTTTGGTCAGGTTGTTGTCTCTTTAAGGATAATTTTCTGAAAGCAAGACACTAATAACAGCCAGCTGACTTACATTAAATATTCAACTTAACGCAGAAAATGTTATAAGAGTCATCCAGAGGTGAGATAGAAGATCAATACTACATTCAAGTATTACAATTAACAGATATAAACATATTATATATTTCACATTTGTCAGTGCCTCTAACAAGGGCAACTATATGACCAGCCTAGAACTTGATTATTTAAATTAGAGACTTAGAAAATAATTTACTTACAAAAAAGGCACCGCCAAGTCGTAGAGATCCAGTTCCAGAAATGCCTTGAACTGTAACATTCTGTAACAAATATCATAATCAACATATTAAGTTCTGCATGTACATAGACAATAACTGTTTAGTGTCTTTAAATATCAGCTGTATTTGTACAAGGCTAGGAAACAAGGTGTATGCGAGCTTTAAGCTAAAGAAATGTTTGAAAACAAACAGATGAAAAAAGTAATCGTTAATTCGCAATTGATATGTCATTGGAATGCGACTCCAATACACATTCTGAGGTCACGTAGGTTCATACAAAACTCAGTCCGGTAGTGGGCGGAGCTATTAAGCGTTATCTGTAGGGCTGTATCTGTATAGTAGAACACCCAATTGCAGGATAAAAACAAATATTGTCAGATACAAGTATGGTTACTTAAAGTTACCTAATTTTGACTCATGTTATTTTAAATATATACTGATTGTTTCTGTGGTTTACCAATTGGGTTTAAAACAAATTAAGGGTTAAACATACTTATAAAGATGGACTTATGTAAATGACATATACACATAATGTTCTAATTTCTTTAAAGACTTGTGAAATAAATTAAAAAAATTGGATATAATTTAAGCCAATCACAATTGTGTCTGAAACATGTGAACCATGTTCACTGTTCACTTTCGGCTAGTAATTATATGTTTTATTGATCCAACTTATTGTGAAATAAACATACATGTATATGGATATCTATTCTTTTTTGGGCTGTTACATACAAATGTACTTTGTTTGTTCATACTTATATATCATTAAGAAAGATGAGGAGTCCTTTACAGCATATTTCAGTGAGTATGAAGCTATAGGTAATATCTTTGGTTAGCTTGCTTGTTAGCTGAACCATGAAGTCATTGATAGGTTAGGTAAACTATCCTCCTTAAATAGTAGACTAGCCCAACAGATAACCAATCTATCTCTCTGTAGTAGGACTAAGCTACTTTACAAGGAGGGTAGTATACCTTACCTAACAATGACTTCACGATTCAGCTTAAAAGCAAGCTAACCAAAGATATTACCATTAGCTACATACTCACTGAAATCTGCTGTAAAAGTTGGTCTGGTCAGCTGTATTGTCATTCATTTTCTTATCTAGAGTTATTTCCCCTGTTAACTTGTTAGTATAAGCTCATAATTTTTAACCAATCAAGATAAATGTTTTATCATGTAAGTTTTTAGAACTATTCCTTTAATGCAATTCTTTCATAAAGAAACCACGAATTGTGCTAAAAACAACTTTTTATGACTTACAAGACCATCTTTGACAACTGAGCTGTCAGCACCAAATGCTAATTCAGCAGACGCTTTACAGAAAGTTGGAGGACCACTGATTGGTGCATACTCATGATCAACGTTCTCATCCATCATTTGTTTCTCTGCCTGAAAAAACATAATAATTTGGATTATAAACCTCAATAAGACATCATCATGGGTGCATCATATCTTAATCTTATAAAAACCAGATGCTCCGCAGGGCGTAGCTTTAATGACCGCAGAGGTTGAACCCTGAACGGTTGGGGCAAGTATGGACACAACATTCAAGCTGGATTCAGCTCTAAATTTGGATTGTGATTAAATAGTTGACACAGCATAGGTTTCTGACACAGAATGAATGTGTTCTAATGAACTTAAAATTTTTGTTTTCTCTTAGAGCAATTCACTATGCTGTTGAATATTAATCCTCTCAAAAAATGTTTGAAGAAATTTTCTTTTTATTTATGAAATTTCAAATGAGAAAATTGAACCCAATTTTTTTAATCACATTTTTTAATCACATCCCTTATTCCAAAACTAATCTCAAATAAAATTTCTAATGGAGTTTGCAACAATAACTACTCATATAAATACATCATAAAATATTAAGATGTTATCACTGAATGGTAAAGATTATTTTAATTTATCAGTTGGTAGTAAAAAGTAAATATACATTGTATATTGTATATAACAAAGATTTAAGTTGATTCTGGACAAAGAAAGATAACTCCAATTAAAAAAAATTCTTGCAATTGCACAATATTATGCAATTAGATATTTCTTGCTTACTATTCTGGACAAAGAAAGATAACTCTAATTAAAAAAAAATTTGCTATTTCACAATATTGTGCAATTAGATATTTCTTGCCATTGCGCAATACTGTGCAATTGAAAAGACTTGCTATTGCACAATACTTAATATAATAATTTTAGATCCTGGTTTGGACCAACTTGAAAACTGGGCCCATAATCAAAAATCTAAGTACATGTTTGGATTCAGCATATCAAAGAACCCCAAGATTTCAATTTTTGTTAAAATCAAACTAAGTTTAATTTTGGACCTTTTGGACTTTAATGTAGACCAATTTGAAAACAGGACCAAAAATGAAGAATCTACATACACAGTTAGATTTGGCATATCAAAGAACCCCATTTATTCAATTTTTGATGAGATCAAACAAAGTTTTATTTTGGACCCCGATTTGGACCAACTTGAAAACTGGGCCAATAATCAAGAATCTAAGTACATTTTTAGATTCAGCATATCAAAGAACCCAACCGATTCATTTTTTGTCAAAATCAAACTAAGTTAAATTTTGGACCCTTTGGACCTTAATGTAGACCAATTTGAAAACGGGACCAAAAATTAAGAATCTACATACACAGTTACATGTAAATTCGGCAAAGAACCCGAATTATTCAATTTTGATGAAATCAAACAAAGTTTAATTTTGGACCCTTTGGGCCCTTTATTCCTAAACTGTTGGGACCAAAACTCCCAAAATCATTACCAACCTTCCTTTTATGGTCATAAACCTTGTGTTTAAATTTCATAGATTTCTATTTACTTATACTAACGTTATGGTGTGAAAACCAAGAAAAATGCTTATTTGGGTCCCTTTTTGGCCCCTAATTCCTAAACTATTGGGATCCAAACTCCCAAAATCAATACCAACCTTCCTTTTGTGGTCATAAACATTGTGTTTAAATTTCATTGATTTCTATTAACTTAAACTAAAGTTATTGTGCAAAAACCAAGCATGATGCTTATTTGGGCCCTTTTTTGGCCCCTAATTCCTAAACTGTTGAAACCAAAACTCCCAAAATCAATCCCAACCTTTCTTTTGTGGTCATAAACCTTGTGTCAAAATTTCATAGATTTCTATTAACTTAAACTAAAGTTATAGTGTGAAAACCAAGAAAATGCTTATGTGGGCCCTTTTTGGCCCCTAATTCCTAAAATATTGGGACCAAAACTCCCAAAATCAATACCAACCTTCCTTTTGTGGTCATAAACCTTGTGTTAAAATTTCATAGATTTCTATTCACTTTCAATGACTTTTACTAAAGTTAGAGTGCGAAAACTAAAAGTATTCGGACGACGACGACGACGCAGACAACGACGCCAACGTGATAGTAATATACGACGAAATTTTTTTCAAATTTTGCGAAATTTTTTTCAAATTTTGCGGTCGTATAAAAATTAAGTGGTAAATCACACTACAGGGAGATAACTCAGTAAAAATCACCTGAACGTTTTAATCACATTCTGTTGTACATTATACATGTAATATCTGTAACTTTGTAATTTACATCATGTTTTAATTAATAAAATGTAGAATTGTATAAAAAATCCTTTTGTCAATTTTGACCTTTTGTATCATGTATAACATTTTTATAATGTCTTGTAAACATACTAATTTTCTGGTGTCATATGAGGAACACTCTATCCATGCATGTATACATTTGTACATCTATTTTCACATCATGAAAATTTTTATTATAAAGAAAACACCTTGAGGTGCAAAGTGCAAATCAAAAAAACAGTTCCAAACTTTTAAAAAAAATCTGTTTTTATCATATATTGTAACATAAACATGGTGAAATGAAGATACTCTAAAACTAATGTCATTATTAAAGGTACAATATCACAACAACTTTTACATTGATATTTTTTCATTTAATACAAGCATCTTACAACTATGTTTGGTTATTGTCTGTGCAATGTTTAGAATTCTAAAAACCTTTCAATCTAACAGTTTTATTTTGGTCCTTCAATTCCATCTGAAATGTATTTTTCTGCAAGTATTTCAGTACTTACTGTTTTGACACATTGTAAAATAAATGGCTTTCCTTGGTCATCTCTGTAAGCACCTGCTCCAAGGCTAACTTTTTTGGGATTTGTATCTTTCTTAAAAGCCTCTGTTAAACCTAAGATAGCATCTGGTGGTCCCATTTCTACATTGCCCCATGTTGAACTATAAAGATTCAAATAACTATTTTCATGATGGATCAATATTCATCTATCATTACTACATTGTATATTTGAACTAAATGTATGACAATTTCATGTTAGCAGAACTATAAAATACCGTTATGATTTTAGGTCAAGTTCATGTACATGTACCCACAAACTACAGAAGTCAAATAATCAATATATATTTGAATTGTTGATAATAATTAAAACATTTATGAAGAAAAAAATCTTTTTATTTAATTTCTAATAATTTCTTTTAATATACCATAGAAAATGTATCATTTCTATGATATATGATCTGATCATGCTAGTAGTACAATGCATGAAGTTAGTGTCACACTTTCTTAGACATACATTTTTTAGTTTAAACAGGATAAATATAGAAAATAAAGGATGTTGTTTTAGTGGTACAAAATGTACTACATTTGTATTGACCAAATAATTATGTTTGTAAGTCTGTGGGACAGGATATAGGTTGTGTTATTTTGTTAAGGCTCATCACGTTTATATAACATTTATCCTGTTTTACCGTTTTATTTTTGACAAATGTCATGAATGTCAATTAATCTTTTATTCAATTCAGCACAATAACAAAATTTTAATGCAAGTTTCTTCTATCAGTATCTGAATTTATATATCATGTATATAGGTTGCCAATAGGCAACTTTTGAGTTCATTGCATTTCCATCAAAAATTTTCATTTTAGTGATCATCTTTTGTCCATTATGGGGCATTGTTATTTCCTTTCCATGTTGAGCAACAGTTGATAACTATGGTATCCTGTCATTCTGGCCCAAAGCCAATTTGGCCCATAGTTCATCCGGCCCCAAGTAAAAGGCAAGTTGATCCATCCAAAGTTGATCTGGCCCACTTTGATCCAGCCCCATAATAAGATATGAATAACTATATTGACTTCGGAAGATTTTGTGACAAATTTTTAACAGTATAAATGGAATTTGTAAAAAGTGTCAATGATGGATGCATCAGGTAATTATAATTGAAGTATTGGAGTACC
Source organism: Mytilus trossulus (assembly GCF_036588685.1). Lineage (NCBI taxonomy): Eukaryota > Metazoa > Mollusca > Bivalvia > Mytilida > Mytilidae > Mytilus > Mytilus trossulus. Next base: position 7,828,597 of record NC_086378.1, read on the forward strand.
AGTCAAAGAATTATTTTAATCCAATATGCAAATGAGTGTGATTGTGTCTGTTTGTATAGCAGCTTCAACACAAAAAATATCATGCTATTAATTTCAATGATAACTTTGAATGTCATGACTCTGCAATTTTTATTTTATTTAATTTACACACAGAATAGCTAAATAAATATTTAGCCTCCATCGAAACCTATAAAATTTAACGCATCATTATGACTTGTTTAATCCTATCAAATGAAAGACTTTTTAATTTAAGATCAGTCAATTGAAATGAAATGCTAATTACTGGTGATTAAAGTTGATGTCTGTTGATAGTACATGTAGTATGTACTAAATTCTGTTTTATACCTTTTTATTATAATTATACCCAATAATTTTGAAAACTTGTAATGAAAACATAATCAACATAGTTTTATATTCATCTAAAGAAAATATTTGTCAAGGCCATTTTTTTTTCGTACACCTCTTACATTATAATAAAATTCATAAACATTTACGAATTACAATTGATATATATATTTATTTCTATCTCTTAAATATATATATATATATTTTATTGGGGACGGATCAACTTTAAATATGGGCCGGATCAACATACATTTGTTGTACATGACATTGGGCCGGATTGACATGAAAGCGATAAATATCATGAATATGATGCTACAATGCACATGTACATGTATATTGCACAAATCATTTTGCAAATTTAATTCTTATTAAAAAACAGTTATTATCGATAATCAGCACTGTCATTAGGAAATCCTGTTTAAATGTACCTAAGGAATAAACATTATTTCTAGTTTAACCTACAAAATGATGATCATGAAGACCTTAGATAAAATAGTGCATGTAGTGCAGGGATACAAACAGGGCCCTGTTTCTGGTTAAATAATGACTTCATAAAGACCGGCATAATTGGCAAACCTTTCCTGTGAAGGACCCTACTTAAAGTGGTCTATTTCATTTGGATTTTTTTGAAACACCTCATATCTTGATACCTTGTTCCTATTTTCACAAATTACATGGACATTACATGTATTTAAGTTTATCAAAATTTCAAAGCAAATTCAACCGCCAGGCGACAAACAGTCATTTTCTGTCTTTTTCGGCTACCGTCAGTGTCAAATTGTTTAATTTGTGACGGTAGTCAGTTTACTGTTGGTCTTTTAATATTTCAGGGGTTTGGTTAACTTTCTTTTCTTAATTCTATCTCCGTTTCATTAACAACTCTAGTAGTTCCGGCCATTTCGTTTTCCCCCGCCGGGCCACTTCCGGTGTCCCGGTAGCCCGGCCGGGCCTATGACGTCATTTTGGGGATAGAAATACGTAAGCTCTAGGGTTTGGGGGAGTGCACTTTTGGGATTTGAACGCCAGAAAACAGTTGACTTTAGTCTTTATTACATTCTACATTTTTATCTAAACAATATATATCTTACTAACCAGGTAAGGACTTAACCGTAAACTTGACCATCGTATTTTAAGTATTTATCTTATTGAAATGTCTTGTAAATGTGAACTATACAAAATACATGTAAAAAGAACGTAATAAAACATATATAGACTTTAATAATCGTCAGTTTATTAGAGAACCTGGGAAGACACAACACTAATCTGTTACAAATTGGGGGCTCGTCCGTCGATAAATTTACGATTTTAAAAGCATAACAACAACAAATATATAAATTTCAATCAGGAAATTTGAATTGTGAAGATTTTATTTTGAAAATTAGCACAAATGGCTTCCGCAAGGAGGGTTTTTGACTCCGTTGGGTCTAGTTTTAAGCGACTTTTCAGTCCTAGTTATTTTGAACTAAACCCGGAAAGTAACAAACAAAATACAGTTGAAAATCAAGAAACAAACAAACCAAAATGTGTTGAAATGGTTGATATGAATACAAGAAATAAAGGCTTACCTGAATTAAGAGCAACTGAATCAGCAGTTAGTCCAATCCAAAGTTATGAAAATGAATTTTTTGTTCAATCAGTACACACATCCAATGACGTTTCGGATGAAAATACTTGCACACAGACAAACTTCGAAGCTCAACAATATCACAATTCAGCTTCAGATATTGAGAACTCTAAATTATTGACTCCGATAAGCATTGTCAATAAGAATGACGGTACACAAAATTCATTTCATTGTCGTGAAATCATAAATTCTGAACCCACATTCCGTCAACATCAAACATTCCTTGACACGCCGTCTTTTGAAACAGAAACACCACACTTTAGTGAAATTGAGAGACACACATATCACACACATAATTCTGATGATGAGTATTCTAAACGGGCAAATGTGTCCATACACAACGACAAACATGCCAACTTTTCACGTCAAACATGTCCGCCACACGTTGGAAATGACGTCGTTCATTCAATATTTAACCCTTATCACGTGACACCCTCAAATTACGGAGGCTCCATTGGGGAACGTGAAAACAGACAACTATCTACAAAGTCTACAAATGATCCAAATATGGATGAAATGAAAGAAAATTCTTTCAACACACAGGAACGTGTGTTTTATGAACAATGCCATAAAAACAAAGTACCAATACCTGATGAATATTCATCAGAATTAAGAACAAAAACTGTCAATAGTAATGAGAAAGTGGGGTATTTTGACCCTAGAGAAAACACAATCATCACAAATAAAACACAAGAAATGACAAGTGCAAAAGGCACTGCCAAACATAGTGTACATGGTCCTGAATATGAGGTACCTGAATACCAACCAAACACTACGTATCAAAATCAGAACAATATGAGTAGCAACTATAACACAATGACAAAAATAAATGATCAAACACCTGATATGAATAGACAATTATTTTCAAGGTACCAGGGCAATACGGCTCTGAATTATAGAGATCAAACACGAACCAGACAAAATTATCAACACGCAAATGATAATTGTTATTTTGATCAGACTAGATATAGCAATGAAGCAACTCATAATAAAAAGTACAACCCTATTCAAACAGGTTGCACAACTGACACAGAATTTCAAACTAATAAACATAGGGAGTATCCACCTTACTTAAAGGAAAAACTAAACAAGACCGAACAGTCCCCTGTAAATCTGTCAACACTACCTGGCTCTTGGTCTAGTAGACACAAACGAAAAGAAAAGGACCCTGACACATACAATGGGGTAAACGTTGAATGGCCCGACTATATCTGCCATTTTGAGCAGGTCGCTATGTGGAATGAATGGACTGATCAAGAAAAAGCAGCACAACTCTCAATTTGTCTCCGCGGAAATGCTCAGCGAGTTCTAAGCGAACTGACCAAGAGTGAGTTGTCAGACTACAACAAACTGAGATCTGCTTTAACGCAACGTTTTTGCCCTCCTGAGCGCGAAACAGCCTTTCGTTGTGAATTTAGAACGCGCAGAAGGAGCCGAGATGAGTCGGCTGCCGAGTACGGGTACTCTTTAAAGAGATTAGCCAGTCATGCATATCCACAAATTCCAATGAGCATGCGTGAGTCACTGGTTATTGAGCAATATGTCTCTGGGTTAGGTAATGCGGAATTAAAGCGTCACGTACAGTTCTCACACCCTTCCACCCTAGATAAGGCAATATCGCTTGCTGTAGAATTTGAAGCCTTTGAAGGGACACAAAACTCACAATACCGCAAGCCCAAACCAGAGGAAGCTGTTAATATATACGCAGTACAAAATACACATGCATTTGAAACAAACCAAAATACACATGTTGATCCTAGTATTTGGGAGTTAGCTGATTCCGTGAAGGCTATTCAACAAACACTGGCAAATTTTGCACATGGTCAACAGTCAGATTTCAATCAGGGCAATAACACAAGACCAAGAGAAAATAAAATTCCAATATGTTACACATGTCAAAAAGAAGGTCACATAAGTAGAAACTGCCCAGAAGCACCTTACAGAAGACAGGACAACAATAACTACAATAGGAATAGAAGGGCTAACAACCAGAGACAACCACAAAACACGCATTCAGATGATTTAAAATAGGACGGACTGTACTCGAGGCCGAGAGTTCAGTCCCTTTTAAGATTGATATGGAAAAACAAATAAAAGGGCCTTTAATTGTTAGATTATCTGCTATTTCAAATAACTGTTGGTTTGCTAATGTTGAAATTGGTGGTTTAGACACTAATATGTTAATTGACACTGGATCAGCAGTGACATTGATTTCAAAAGAGAATTATGATGAATTAAAATGTGACAAATCAAAATTAATTAAAGTAACTTCAACATTAGCAACCGCTGACGGGGAACCATTGACAGTATTGGGGGAAACTAAACTGTCAATAACACTGGGGGGTAAAACGTTCATAAATTCTGTGATTGTGGCAGAATTAGGGGGTATGCCAGGCATTTTAGGCTTGGATTTTTTGTCAAGAAATGCATTTGTTATAGACACTGGGAAGGGGAGGTTATGCTCCCCACTAGTTGATATTCAACTAATTAGAGAGGGTAGTCTTGATATACGATGTGCAAGAGTACACTTAGCGGAAACTGTTCACATTCCTGCGCACAGTGAAATGTTCGTTACCGGGGAAATACGGGGTCATTTTCCAAGTACTAAAGATGGCTGTTTAGAGCCATTAGATCGATTCAGGGGTGGTGATCATGTTATAATACCAAAGTCACTAACCGATACAACAAAAACAAATATAGTCTTTTCTATAATGAACCCGACACCAAATCCGAAAATCTTAAAGAAAAATATACAGGTGGCAACGGTACACCCTGTCGAACAGATACTCTCTTGTCAATTTGGACAGAAAGAGAAAGTAAGTTATGGAGATAGATGCGGATTTGAAAAACGAATCTCCTCAATACGACCGGAAGTCAGTCTTGACCTTCCTGCACATTTGCAGCCGTTGGTAGACAATGCATCTAAAAAACTATCACATGACCAGCGCGCTGCACTCACTACCGTCATTAAAAAATATACCGACATTTTTATGGAACCGGATGGGATACTTGGACAAACTAATCTTTTCGAGCACACTATCGATACGGGAGATTCGAAGCCGATAAAACTTCCTCCGCGCCGACTACCAATACACATGAGGGAGATTGCAGAGACAGAAATCGAGAAAATGTTGGAGCAAGACATAATAGAGCACAGTAACTCTCCTTGGGCAGCACCAATTGTACTCGTGAAGAAGAAAGATGGCGCCACGCGCTTCTGTGTGGACTACAGAAAATTGAACGCCATTACGCGCAAGGACGCCTATCCACTTCCGCGCATCGACGAGTCACTAGATTCACTTGCGGGCGCCAAGTACTTTTGTTCCATGGACATGGCCAGCGGGTATTGGCAAATGAAGATGAACGAAAAAGATAAACAAAAGACCGCATTTGCCACTCACAAAGGACTTTTTCAATTTAAATGTATGCCATTTGGCCTAGCTAACAGCCCTGCAAGTTTTGAACGTCTCATGGAAATCGTACTGAGCGGAATGCAATGGGAAAGATGCCTTGTGTATCTTGATGATGTAATTGTCTTTGGGAAATCTTTTGATGAAACTTTACAAAACTTGACAACTGTTTTCCATCGATTCCAGTCAGCAAACTTAAAACTTAAACCAAAAAAATGTGCCCTCTTTGAAGAAGAAGTGTCCTATTTGGGTCACGTCGTTTCCAAGGAAGGAGTTAAGTGTAACCCTGAAAAATTAGACACTATCAAGCACTGGCCAGCTCCGGAAAATGTGTCTGATGTCCGTTCGTTTCTAGGCATAGCGTCCTACTACCGCAAGTTTATAGCCAATTTTTCAACAATATCTTTTCCACTTACACAGTTAACAAGAAAAGACCAGAAATTTGTCTGGTCAGACAAGTGTGCAAACGCTTTTCTTACTTTGAAGAATGCGCTTACTTCAGCTCCAATTTTGTCTTATCCTACCCGGAACGATCAATTTATTTTAGACACAGACGCTAGTGCCTATGGCATTGGTGCTGTCCTATCGCAAGTCCAAGACGGAGAGGAAAAAGTTATTGCGTACGGTAGTAAAACTCTCTCTAGGTCACAAATGAGATATTGCACAACTTATCGAGAACTTTTGGCAGTCGTGGTATTCGTAAAACAGTTCAAACATTTCCTGTACGGACGAAACTTTCTAATCCGTACTGACCATTCCTCCCTTACATGGTTGAAAAACTTCAAAGAACCAGAGGGAATGGTGGCACGCTGGATATCCACCCTTGACACGTATGATTTTGACATAAAGCACCGAAAAGGGGCATTACATGGCAATGCCGACGCCCTGTCTCGACGTCCAAGACGAAGATGTCAGAGGAGTACCTGTTTACAGTGCATCGCTAATAACAATACAGGCAACTGTCCTGTATCAGTCATCTCTAAGCATGACAAAACGCTAAATGATTCCAACCAGACAAAACATGTATCTGATGACTCTGATGTCAGCACTTCGGTTGACTTCCAAGAATCAAACTGGACACAACAATGGAGTACAACCGAATTAAAACAATATCAACATGAAGACAAAACCATCAATTCAATGCTATCGCTGCGGCAAATACATGGTAAAGAAAAGCCTCATATAAGCACAGCTGACCAAGATCTTAGTACTTTATTAAAACAATGGGAGTTGCTTGATGTAATTGACGACATTCTGTACAGAAGATGGGAAAATAGTGATGGAACATCATATCAGCAACTGGTTGCGCCAATGAAAATTCGGGGTGAAATTTTACGTCTGCTACATGACTGTAGAACAGCAGGGCACTTTGGTCGCGATAGAACTCTAGCAAAAGTCAGAGCAAGGTTTTATTGGCCGGGAATGACTACAGACATAACACGATGGTGTCAGACATGTCTCTTATGCCAGCAAAGAAAACCGGGCCCTGGTCTAGGCAAATCTCCCATGCAACATCGAAATGTTTATAGACCAATGGAATGCATCGCAATAGATCTAATGGGTCCACTGCCAATTACAGACCATTCAAACCAGTACATCATGGTAGTTTCCGATTACTTTACCAAGTGGACTGAGGCGTACCCTCTCAAAGAACACTGTGCTCAGACAGTGGCCGACAAGCTTGTAACTGAATTTATTTCTCGGTTCGGGGCGCCATGCCGTATACATACTGATCAGGGACGTGAGTTCGAATCCAAACTATTCGCAAGTATGTGCGATCTATTGGAAATCGAGAAAACTAGAACCACTCCCTATCACCCACAGTCAGACGGTATGGTAGAGCGCTACAATAGGACCCTACAACAAATTTTATCAATGTTTGTTAATGAAAATAAAGATGATTGGGATAGCCACCTCCCTTATGTTACTATGGCATACAGAGCATGTACCCACGAAAGTACAAAATGCAGTCCAAATTTACTAATGCTCGGACGCGAAATATCTTTACCAATTGATATCTTAACCGGGTCAAACCAAGATGAAATTTTTAGTTTCTGTCCAAACCTATACATCGAATGGATGCGCGACGCCATGCAAAGAGCTTTTGATAAAGTTCACGAAAATTTGCAGTCAAGTTTTCATAGACAAAAAAAATACTATGATTGTAAGCTAAAACACAGACAATTTGAAATTGGGAATAAAGTTCTCAGATGGTATCCACCGAAAGCAAACAAAAAACTTGGTTTGGGTTGGATTGGTCCCTACAAAATTAGTAGAAAATTGTCTGATATAACCTATGAAATAAAGGATTGTCAAAATTCAAAGCTTAAAGTAGTCCATGTGGACCATTTAAAAGCACTTTACACACGTGAAGATACATCCGATGCTTCAGTTCAAGAAGAACAATTGACAGAACAAACATTAGATCAATCAATTTGGATTGATGACACCGTTGACAATATCACTGATATACAAGATGAAAATGTTCACAATGTTGAAACGGAACCAGTCTCTCCTAAGTACAGTAGTCGGGGAAGACAGGTAAAACCTCCAATCAAGTTTTCGCCATATTAACATACATTATAAAACAGTCAAAAGAATGCCAAATTCTTTTTATTAAAAGAAGGGGGGTAGTTATTTAATATTTGAAATGCAAAAATATACAATACAAGTAAAAACTATACATATTCTTTTTTTTTATTTATACCCAACATAATAAATTTACACTCTCAATATACTATGTATTTAACAAGAGCATAACCTTAACTCTGCATGAATACATGCTTTTGTGATTCTGAACAAGTGTTCGGATAATTTATTAGCACATATTTTATGTTTTCTTTTTTATTATTAGTTAATTATGAATGTACAGTATTCCAGTATAAGCACACGAACAATTTTTTGCCATGGGTATTTATGTACTTTCGGTACTATGAGTAACCGGATGCTGTGGTTAAATCGATTAATGTGGATCGATATAATAGAGAACGTTGAATTGGTCAATGTGTACCAATGTAACACGACTTTTAAACAGTCAGGGTGGGCATGTTCTATTATACGGCAATTTGTTGGCCATGGACTCTTAGTTTTCGGCTACGTTGATAGAAACATGTACACTTCTACTAAATAAACCATGTTGCTTTAAAATGACTGGCCAATGTGGGCCATGTCAGAATTGTCAAGAGTAATATTTAATTTGACATAATATATTTCTTTAGTTTATTTTTATTTTAAAGGGGGAGATGTGCTAGTCAATTGACTGAATAATTTAATCAGTAAAATCAAATGCATTTATACATGGTCACCTAAAAACTTTTGGTTCCAATTTCAGGATGGAAATTCAAATCTTTGCTGATGGAGATTTTGAAGATGAGGATTTAGAAAACCGAATTGAATTTTTCTATACACCTATAACCATGCAGTGTCCTATTGATGGTTGTAACGCCGGTCGGTTTGGATCAAAAGCTAAATATCAAAGACACTGGGACGAGAAGCACCTATATTTATCCATCAGTTACAGTTGCCCTGAGAGATTGTGCAAATCAGTATGTAGACGGAAAGCTGATATGAAGCAGCACCTTAAAAAAATTCATGAAATTGAAAATGTACTTAAACTTGAAACAAAATTAACCACATGTAAAAAAGAGGTCAGAGAAAATAAAGGATTTGTAGATCCTGGTATTTTTATTTTTCGTGGCCGGACCAAACTAGCAACAACAACAACCTCTACCACATCATTGACAAATACTGTTACCACTATGGGTAACATCAACACACCGTCTATCACCAACACATCATTGACAAATACTGTTACCACTATGGGTAACATCAACACACCGTCTATCACCAACACATCATTGACAAATACTGTTACCACTATGGGTAACATCAACACACCGTCTATCACCAGTTCACCATCTATCACCAGTACACCATCTATCATCACTACACCATCTATCACCACTTCACCATCTTTCGTTGTAAATCTTCCATCAAAATTTCCAGAAACACCAAGAAGACCGCCATTACTTCCTCTACCAGACTTTCCTATATTTCCTGATCGAACCCCATTTTCCTTAACATCAAGAATTTCTCTTACCGAGTATAGAAACAGAAGCCAGCTGGAAACAGAAAATGCCTATTCTGGGCATCCTGCACACAACCACTCTGGTTGTACATCAACAATTCAGAGTAAAAACTTGACAACAGAGAAAAACAACCAATCTGGTTGTAAAACCACAAGCAGTGAAACTCAAACATTAATAACAGATCTGCCTCCGTTAATACTGCCACTAATACCAGAGACCCGCCCAGAAGTTGAATCCCTTCTGAGATGGCTGTGCAACTCTATGGATTCTATTGGACGGTTGCGTGAGTCAGCGAAGCACAAGTTGGAGGATATAAAGGAATCAGGAAGCAGGCAACAAGACAGAGACAATAGAAGGAAGCTTGAAGCAGAAAACCGAGAACTCAGGAGACAGATAGCCGAAAATAAATGGAGAGAAGAACTATTCAGAGACATTGCCAAACAATAAACGTTGAAACTTTATATTTTATATTGTGATGTTACTCTATATCTATTATATTTATTGTTGCATAATTTTATTTAAATAACTTAATTTATTTCATTTGTATTTCAGGTTGAACATTGTTATATAAATATATGTTATTGTTGTTGTTATTGAATATTTTATTACTTGTTGATCTATATTAAATTTTAAAGGTCCCAGTAGGCTGAATTTTAATTGCATATTGTGCTAACTATAACTTTATTTCAGATAGTCTTTGAACAATACTTACAAACTAGTAACATTATACATATTGTTAATCACTTGTGTAAATTTAAAAATTGTTTTTAAATTATATATTTTAGGTTATATTCTTGCCACTTTGGACTAATGTGTTTCGGCACATTAGGTCTTAAGAGGGAGGGAGTGTGACGGTAGTCAGTTTACTGTTGGTCTTTTAATATTTCAGGGGTTTGGTTAACTTTCTTTTCTTAATTCTATCTCCGTTTCATTAACAACTCTAGTAGTTCCGGCCATTTCGTTTTCCCCCGCCGGGCCACTTCCGGTGTCCCGGTAGCCCGGCCGGGCCTATGACGTCATTTTGGGGATAGAAATACGTAAGCTCTAGGGTTTGGGGGAGTGCACTTTTGGGATTTGAACGCCAGAAAACAGTTGACTTTAGTCTTTATTACATTCTACATTTTTATCTAAACAATATATATCTTACTAACCAGGTAAGGACTTAACCGTAAACTTGACCATCGTATTTTAAGTATTTATCTTATTGAAATGTCTTGTAAATGTGAACTATACAAAATACATGTAAAAAGAACGTAATAAAACATATATAGACTTTAATAATCGTCAGTTTATTAGAGAACCTGGGAAGACACAACACTAATCTGTTACAAATTTTTCCATGATTCGTCAAAATATCCTAATCGTCATTCGTCAGATGTCTCAAATAATTATCGTAACAGTTACTTTTGGAGAAAAAAAAAATAGATTTTTTATCATCGTCACATGTCATGCACTAAAAATTACCGTAAACATTATTTGGCAAGAATCTTTTAGTTAATAGACGTCATAGAGGTACCCCTGTTTCATAAAAAATACCCTGTTTAGGCCATAACTACCCCCATTCAGCCCCACATGTAATTGCACATTATAAAAAGTTGTATCAGACTGGTATATGAATATAAATAAATAGTCAGGAATTGAAAACTAGTATTCATTGAAAAAAGTAGATGCACTTTTTTTCAGATTCTCCACAAAAAACTAACGAATAGAAAAAAATCCCAAACTATTAAATATAGATATGTGCACGTACCTTTGTTTCACATTTGTAGCTGATGCATATTGTGGTAGAAACCGAATAAGATTTGACGATTTAACGGCTTGACGGAGTGCCATGATCAGAGATGTTGCGGCTTCAAGGTCAGAATTCGTGGTGTAAAGGGAAGAAACTCTAAACTGATAAATGTCACTTTGGATTATGAGAAACATATAAACAAGAATCTGACCCGAGCTTAACATGAAATAAAAACTTTATAAGGAAATAAAGTTATATTTTTTCCCACAAATAGATCAGATTTATTCTAAATAAATTTTTCTAGGTATATCAGTATAAAATTATCAAGCAGGTGGTAAAATTTTAATTAAATTTAGGCATTGGTGTCTTGGTCTGTCAATACATAATTTAGGTATTAAAATATAAACAAGGAAGCTGATTCAGAAAAAGAGGAAGAAGATGTCTGTTTCAAATGACAATTCCATCATGTGATTGATTGAACAACAGTTTACATACACACATTTTAATTTAACAGAATTGTAATTTTTTCTAACCAAAGGTTAAAATGTCTCAATCAGATCTCAGTCTCAGAACAACAAAAGTATTGAGTCCAAACAGGGCCTCCACTCTATCAACCACAAGCTCAAGGAGTCAACAAGATAATGTCAAGAAAATAGCCATTACAGCAGATGGAAAACTTCCATTGTTAAGAGGAATAGATCAGGTTTGTAACCGGCTGAAACTTTATCATTTAAATGAGATCTAAATTAGTTTGATTGTCTTGATCTCATGGGTTTGCATGCATTTGAATGCTGTGACGTCCCAATTGACAGGGCTCACATTAACAGGCGACCTGGATATTTAAGTTGTATTCCCCTCTGTCACGTTACTTTGCCTGACCGTGAAATGCAAAAATCGAGTCACACTGTTGTTCACCATACTGGCTTTCAGTGTCAACGTATATTTGTTCCACCTAACAGAAGTTCCAGTGGAAACTTTATTATAAACAATGTCATAATACCTGTACCTGTCGGAACTAATATTCTATACTATTTATTCCGTTAGGAACATCTACTGTAATATTTATTCCTGTGGAAATAATATTCCAGAATAGTTTTTCCATTTGGAACTTATATTATGAAGGAACTTCTATTCCGTGACATCAGTCACTAAAGTTTAATAATTTATCAGTTTTATTGCCAGTTTGTAAATACAAATGTAAGCGTAGGACAGTTTCCAGATGAACTTGTGTTAAATACTTATATAAATATATATATATATACGAGTTTAAATTGAAAACTACGTTCAAACCTACATTGTATGTTGGATAAAAACCGCAATTCTTATACGTGTGCATTATATACTTAATTTTACAGAATAGACCACTGGCTGCCATCATTCAAGACATTGCATCAGAGTAAGTACTGCATATATAGCCTGCCAATTAAAACAGAGTTAATGTATTTTATGGCTATTTAAGTGAATTCCACTAATTATAATATTATTATATACATTTTATATAAGATATAATGTTTATAAATAGCAACAATCATCATTCAATCTACTTAAGCGTAGATCAACCTGTGAAAGTAAACTGATACAGTTACTGAGTTCAAAATATTTAAAATGTTTAAGACTATATTATAATATATATATATATACATGTATAACATATACGATATACATGATAGTATTAACAAGTTTATAAAAAGTTATGATAAAATTGAGAATGGAAATGGGGAATGTGTCAAAGAGACAACATCCCAACCAAAGAGCAGAAAACAGCCCCAAAAAAGTTAACATATATACATGTATATATAAAAAAGAAGATGTGGTATGATTGCCAATAAGACAACTATCCACAAAAGACCAAAATGACACTGACATTAACAACTATAGGTCACCGTATGGCCTTCAACAATATGAGCAAAGCCCATACCGCATAGTCAGCTATAAAAGGCCCCGATAAGACAATGCAAAACAATTCAAACGATAAAACTAACGGCCATATTTATGTAAAAAAATGAACGAAAAACAAATATGTAACACATAAACAAACGACAACCACTGAATTTACAGGCTCCTGACTTGGGACAGGCACATACATAAATAATATGGCGGGGTTAAACATGTTAGTGGGATTCCAACCCTCCCCTAACCTTGGACAGTGGTATAACATTACAACATAAGAACGAACTATAAAAATCAGTTGAAAAAGGCTTAACTCATCAGATGGACAAAAATATATATACTAAGACAACAGACAATGATAGATAAAAAAGGAGATGTGGCCATGGTATGATTGCCAATGAGGCAACTCTCCACAAGAGACCAACATGACACAGAAATTAGCAAAAATATGTCACTGCACAGCCTTTAACAATGAGAGCAAAGCCCATACAGCATAATTAGCTACAAAAGCCCCAAAATGACAATGTAAAACAATTTAAACGAGAAAACTAACAGCCTATATATATATATATATATATAGAATATAATGTATTGTTAAATTAACAATGTTAATATGTGTTCATGGTGTTTTGAGTTTATTTGTTGTATTTTTTAGATGGAACTTGGAAAATTCAGCAGATTATGCTTTACAGTTTACAGAACCAAACAGACAAGTTTATATCACAGAGAGGGTAACTATATTAAGTACATGATTAAACATTGTTAAATAAATATTTGTCTGTTTTTAGGTTACTATAAATTTTACCATTTTAAATGCACATATCATTGCCTATCTTCAACAAATATCAATCATGGGAGATTTAATGTATTAAGAATATTGTTCCTGAAATTAGGCTATATTGTTTTGTATTTTCAAGTTGATGCCTTTTATAGCCGCCTAAACAATATGGGCATTTCACATGGAAATCTGTACAGTTGCCTATAATTGCTAACATCCACTTCATTTTTAACTTTGGTGAATAGTTGTCTCATTGGCAATCATACAGCATCTTGTTTATTATAAGCACTATATTGTACTGTACATCTTAAAGGACCCCTGCATTGTAAAATGTGAAACAATTCTGAAGGAAAACTATTAACCTGATTCATTCATGATAATATTCACAACATTGACATAATCATGATAATATTCACAACATTGAGCCAAATTATAATTTTCTTTTTAAGTTATACTTTCATACAATAATTATATGAAAGTTAACAAACCAAGCTTTTATGAAAAGTCTACCAACATTGCTGAAAACTATAATTTTTCTGATCATTTTGAAATTTAGCATCTATTTGAAATATTTTGCCCTTTTATTTTCAGAATCGTGCAGAACTACAGAACGGCAATGTTTTACTTTTAACTCAGTCACCTGTAAGTAGTTAAATTCTTTAATTTAAAAGATAACACTATGGTTGATAAGAATTTAATGTGAGCTAATGAAGGTAGAAATATCTTACATTATCAAGCATTTAGTATAACTACATGTATCATAGTACTAGTAAAAGGTCATTATTGTTCCTTATGTACATCCTATATTTAGTAATATAAAACAGTCAGTGGTTTGATGACAGATGAACGAATAGACAAATACATGTAGATATTACAGCTGTTGCATTGAGTGTGTAGACAAAGGTAATATCTATGGTTAGCTTAAGCTTGCTTGCTAGCTGAACCGTGAAGTCATTATTAGGCAAGGTAAACTACCTTCCTTCGAGGGAGACTGGTCCTACAGACCGATAGATTGGTTATCTGCCTGACTAGTCTACTTTTAAAGGAGGGTAGGTTACATTTGTACCTTAACTTACCTTATAATGACTTAACAGTTCAGCTAGCAAGCAAGCTAACCAAAGATATTACCTTTGCCTACACACTCAATGCAATCAGCTGTAAAACAGCTAGTTTTTAAAGAGATATATTATTCTATTATTAAATATAAAATTGAATACTATGGATTCATTATTAATCATGGTAACTTATATGAATATAAATGTTAAAAAACATCTCTATGCTTGAATACAGACCTCTGTAAACTTGGTACCCTGGTAAAATAAAAGAAAACCACAGTGATCTCTTTTGTTAATAAAAAAAATATTGTATTTTTATTTAACATAGTTAGTTGTTTGGTTCCTGTTTTATTCACATTTATCTTATAGCAAACTTGTATTTCCTTTCTTTTTTTCATATTCATTATTCAAATAACTAGATTAATGATGAAAATAAAATTAAACAATTTTCTTTTCTGTTTGTGATGCATTTATAGATTGAAAATGAATGAACCTTTATTTACTTTTCTTCTAAGGAAAAAAGTGCCAAAGATTTGTACCACAGTTTAGTAAATGGCAAACCAGAAGAGAAATTAGAATCTTTAAAAAGACTACAGAAATTAGCTACAGATAGTACATTTGCTCATGAGTTCATCAACAAACAGGGTCATATGCTGATTATGAAATATGTCATTGAAGGAAAAAAGTAAGTGAAATTCAGGGCAGTTACAAAAATATAACATTTTACCTTGCATCGATGAAGATGAGAAGGTAAAACTTAGCCATGCTTTTTCCAAACCTTTGGTGTGGCATCAACAATTAAGTTTGCGATTAGGTCAATTGGAAGAAGAACCACAAAATTTAGTTCAATGATATTTGGTTTGCAGTTGCATTAGCAATAGCAATTGCTGATCTTATTTCCATGAAGGTTTTTTAGCCTAGCTCCTTCTTCAAAGTCCATTGACCTCACTTTGAATCTTTTGAATACATGTAATTTACATGCATGATTTTGTGATAAGCAATTACATCATTTTAAGAAGAACCTGTAATGGTAAGTCACTGATATTTGGAAGGCAGCTGTAAAAGCATTGACACATCTCCTTTCTATGGTGATGATTCAATGGTAAGTCACTGATATTAGGTAGGCAGCTGTGAAAGCATTGACACATCTCCTTTCTATGGTGATGATTCAATGGTAAGTCACTGATATTTGGAAGGCAGCTGTAAAAGCATTGACACATCTCCTTTCTATGGTGATGATTCAATGGTAAGTCACTGATATTTGGAAGGCAGCTGTAAAAGCATTGACACATCTCCTTTCTATGGTGATGATTCAATGGTAATTCACTGATATTTGGAAGGCAGCTGTGAAAGCATTGACACATCTCCTTTCTATGGTGATGATTCAATGGTAAGTCACTGATATTAGGTAGGCAGCTGTGAAAGCATTGACACATCTCCTTTCTATGGTGATGATTCAATGGTAATTCACTGATATTTGGAAGGCAGCTGTGAAAGCATTGACACATCTCCTTTCTATGGTGATGATTCAATGGTAATTCACTGATATTTGGAAGGCAGCTGTGAAAGCATTGACACATCTCCTTTCTATGGTGATGATTCAATGGTAAGTCACTGATATTAGGTAGGCAGCTGTGAAAGCATTGACACATCTCCTTTCTATGGTGATGATTCAATGGTAAGTCACTGATATTTGGAAGGCAGCTGTAAAAGCATTGACACATCTCCTTTCTATGGTGATGATTCAATGGTAAGTCAATGATATTAGGTAGGCAGCTGTGAAATCATTGACACATCTCCTTTCTATGGTGATGATTCAATAGTAAGTCACTGATATTTGGAAGGCAGCTGTGAAAGCATTGACACATCTCCTTTCTATGGTGATGATTCAATGGTAAGTCAATGATATTAGGTAGGCAGCTGTATAAGCATTGACACATCTTCTTTCTATGTTGACGATTCATCCCCACACTCTCAGTCATGATCCATTGATGATTCATCCCCACACTCTCAGTCATGATCCATTGATGATCCCTATTTTTGGCTCAGATTTAAACATGATAAATTTGCTTAAATAGCAAAAAAAAATGACTACTGTAAGTAGAAAATATGTCTTTTTTTGAAATATTATGTAGTTGCAGTTCTATTCATGACTTTCACAAATTGCAATCATTTTGATTTCAATGAAAAAATTCAATGAAAACAGATATATTGATTGATTTCTTGGACAGGCATAATGGAGGGCAGGCTTTAACAATGTAAGTTCATTTTTGTACTTAATCTATGTCTGTTTTTTTTTTACTTTATCAAAAAAAAAAATTAATCTAACATTTTGCATCTGATATCCTATTTAGTCACTCTTCTTCCAAATACTACCCACATTTAACTTGATTAATATTCTTGCAAGCTCTATGTTTCCTTGTCCATAATTTGGTTGAAATCAGTAAGATTTTCTCAAATGTCACAAAAATCTCTGTTTTGACCTGTTTTTGGATGTAAAAATCAAGTTTAATTATAAAACTTGACAAAAAGAACTCTATTTTTAATTTCCTCACATTTTTTTTCGTCATTTTTTTTTATCCTAAAATACATGTATATATATATTGAACTTGATTATCAGTATATGTCCCATTGAAATAGAAATAGAAGTACTTTATTAATCCAATTATGGACCCTTGCAGATTTTTGATTTATATTACCATTCCTTACTTACTTCTTGAAGTAACCTTGATTAATCCTATTCTGATAGAATAAAGACAGCATTGATTTCTTTGGTATAGGTGGACAAATGAAACGACAACTACTGAATCTGATTTTCAGTAGTTGTCGTTTGTTGATGTGGTTTATAAGTGTTTCTTGTTTCTAGTTTTGTTTCACTGCAATTTTTTTTTGCGTCATATAATAGTATCATGTCGTCATCTGCGTCGTCCGAAGGCCCATTTTGTTTCCAGACAATAACTTTTGTTTTAGTGAGTGGATCTCTTTAAATTTTTACCAGAAGGTTCAATACCACTTAAGGAGGAGGTTGGGATTGATTTTAAGGGGTTATGGTCCCAATAGTTTAGAAATTAGAGGTAAAAATGGGGGCTCAAAATAAGCATTTTTGTAGTTTTCAAACAATAACTTGTGTTTAAGCGTATGAATCTCTTTGAAATTATACCACAAGTTTCCATACCATGAAGGGATGGTTGGTATTGACTGTGGGGTTTACTGCTCAAAATGTTTCGGATTTAGGTGCAAAAGGGCCAAAAAAGGGGGAAAACTAGGTTTTTCTGGTCAATTGACAATTAAGACAATTTAAAAGGCAGTGTAAGAGAGGTAAGTCAAAAACATTTAACACACAATGTTGGGTATGTTCTTATTTACCTCCCTTACACTTCTTGTAAATTTTGTATAAAGAAATGTCAGGATTTGGACTAATTGCAAAAGAGGGGGGTGGTAGCAGGTTTTTTCAATTATTTTTCCCAAATTTTTCAAATTCCAAATTTTTGAAAAGTTTGAAGAAGAAATCTTTAATTGCACAATATTGCGCAATAGATTTGTAAGATCTTGACATTTGTTTTGTGTCAGAAACTCTTATTATGTCAAAAGTTTGATCACAATCCAAATTCAGAGCTGTATCAAGCTTGAATGTTGTGTCCATACTTGCCCCAACTGTTCAGAGTTCTACCTTTGCGGTCGTATAAAGCTGTGCCCTGCAGAGCACTTGGTTAATATTGTAATTATAGTTACTAATGGATGATTTTATATTCTAGCCCTGGAGATCCAATGGCGTATCAGCTGAAGTCCTTCATGGCCTTAATGGAACATGGTGTTGTCGACTGGGATATAATAGAGCAAGATTTTACTAAAAGGGTAGGAAATTTAAACTTCAGCATTTTAGCCAAAGTAGATATTCCATATTTAACCAACCTGGATCAATAGACCCTTTGGCAGTGCTGGATGTATGAAAAAGCTTAAAACTAAAGAAACAAATCTTTGCACAAAATTAAATCCAATTTTTATTTTTATCTATATATGAATGCATAGTGCAATTAATTGCTGAATTTGTTGTGTAACAATTAAAGAAAATATTTTATATATTTATACATTGTAGTAAAGTTTGACCTTATTTTCACTTAAAAATTTCAGTTTTAAAAACAATTATTTAAACCAAAGACAAAAATATGAATACTCTAAGAAATTAGATAACAACTGTTTTAGTTTGAGTGTAAAAAGATGCTTACCTGGAACTGTGAATTTATGTTTTATTATTTGACAGATAGTGGATTGTATCATTAGTCCAAAGTCAGGAATTAGTCCACTGCAGTCAGCTTTAGAAATTCTGGAGAATGTTGTGTTGCATTGGTATGACTTACAAAGTTAAACATAATAATCAATTTAAATTAACCTACATGGATAAAAGTAAAAAAACCAACTTACGTTGATTAACTGATAAAACTTAACTCACAAAGAAAAATAACAGAACTGAACTATAGTAGGTAAAATAGCAAAACAAAACTTACATCTGAAAATACAAAAGATAAAGTACAAAAAAGAACTTACATTAGCAAAGAAACAGTACTGTACTGATAAAAGAAAAAGAAAAACTTGAATAGAAATAGTAAAAACAACTTAGTAATAAGGATAAAGTAACAAAACTGAACTTACATAGATAAATATATATATTTATATTTTTTTATATATTTCATTTAGTATGTTGCTCAAATCCTTTGACTTTGATATATACAAAAATATGAATACTTTATAATGAAATACTGGTGATTTTTATATGATTTTATATTATTATGAGTATATAACCACATTTCTTACTTGGAATTTTATTTATCTTATTCCTGTGAATTAATAAAAAAACATTTTTGAAATATACGATTTAGTTATTGAAAAATGTATAAAAGTGATTTTCCCCACACATTACAGCAGTGACCTTACAAAGCATCCAGTGATAGAGCAGCACATGACCCCAGAAAGGATACAGACACATTTACAAAGGTAGTGTACCAGATAGGGACTGGTTTAATTAATAGCTTACTTATGAGCTCATATAATATCTTTCTGGTGTTGGCATAAATACATTACAGTGTAACTATAAAAACCCTTTTATTAACTTTCTTTTATTACAAAGAATCTTTATAAAAAGACTATAACCATACCACTCTATTTACATATTAAGCTAGTCAAACTATGTGGATATGAGGGGGATGTTCATACATGTATCCCTCCCCATTTACATATTAAGCTAGTCAAACTATATGGATATATGGAGGGTGTTCATACATGTATTCCTCCCCATTTACATATTAAGCTAGTCAAACTATATGGATATACGGGGGATGTTCATACATGTATCCCTCCCAATTTACATATTAAGCAAGTAAAACTATATGGGTATAAGGAGGGTGTTCATACATGTATGAATATTGTAAATCTTTCAGGAATTACTGTCATATTTTCAGCAGTTCTAGCAAAGGCTACTGGACAAAACACTATTGTTTTAAATTTTGTTCTTTTCTTTTATAATTAATCATATTTTTAAGTGAAATTTTCTAACAGAAGATAAAATGGAAAATGTATTTGTTGCATTGGAAATTTTAAGGAAAACAAAATTATTAGATGTCACTTTCATCATATAAATCACTGCAAATAAAATACCTTTTGGTACCGAAAAAATGTACAAAGTTTAATGTTTTTTTTAGGTGATAATTATCTTTTTTATCTTTTTTTTATTCTAATAAATGTATTAGATTTGTTTACATTAAGTGTTTTTATATGTCATTTTTTCTTAATTATAATCTTAAATCCTTCCATTCCTCAGTCTAAGCCTCTTATTTTGTTCTAATATAATAAACATCTATTCATTGATATTACCAGCTTCATGAATGCTTTTATATTAATTCCATTTTGTTTGTTTATAATTATTTTATTCTTGTATTTATTTTCCAGCATGATTTTAAATAATCTAGAAGCGTATATTGGGTTATTTTCGCGTCTTGTTTTGTTTTGGATATGAGCTTCTTTCAAGATGAGACAGTTAAATAATCACTTACTTCAGTATTTGAGTTTAGTAGCCTTATGCCACACATTCAAATGAACAGTGAATGTTCTCCTTGGGGAAATTTCTCTTATGAAAAAAATTCCAACTTGAAAATAAGACACATGAAAATATTCCGATGTACGTGATTATTCCATTTATTTTGGTTTTTATATGTAAGCCTTATGGTTTCAGAATTATTCTTGCACAGAGGTTTGTACATTTCTATCTGGCTGTTAGCTTGTCTAACATGGGTAAAAAATACTAGCTGCCTGTCAAAGCCCTTGTATATCATATATATTCAAGTCCTAGGTCAGATTATTGACAGGTGACCATAGACTGCATTGAGAAAACATATGTAGGTGTGGTATAGAGACAAACACGTATTGCTTTGAGAATAAATTATGTGTATTTATATAATCTGCAACAAAGGTAGACTAAAATTAGAGTGGTAAAGTGCATGCAAAAGAAATACCCCGATCAATGAGTAGCCTAAAAATAGACTGGCACTATGCATGGGTAAGGAATATCTAGAAATCAGCTAGGCTATGCATATCCAGTATTAGCATATATTGTGTTGAACATTTACATGTTGTAGGATTATTTGTTTTTGTTTTCAGTCAAATCTAAATAATACAAAATACTACAATACAATGCTTTGACAGGTAGTTAAATGCATTAAAATAGCACCAAGCAAACTTTTAGTATTTGACACAAAACATTAACTCCTTAGTAATTTGACATTTTGAAAATAGTAATATATTACTATTTCATTGTATTTATTACATACTTATTGAATTGCTTAGTTTTTGTACTGACCAACTGCTATAGACTAGAGTTGAAAGGCCTTTTGTTAGGTCAAATAAGGCATGCATACTTATGTTCATTTTGTTATCCTATAAACACAGAAAAAAGATCAGAAAGTATTTGTCAGGCTTATTAGTAAGAAGAAGGGGAAATTGTCTGTCAGACAGGGTTCACCTGACATGGGATTCATTTTTTAAAGGTTAATTAATAAACATTAAGATCTGTTATTACGGGTAGTATAAAACTGATATGTGGTTTAATTGCCAATAACTCAACTATACAGCAGACTAAATTACCAGGATGTAAACAACTATAGGTCACTGTAAGCCTTCAACAGTCCTAACTAAACACCAACACCAGAGTCCTGCAAAAAAAAACCAACCAACACCTAAACATCCAAATAAGCTGACTTGGCATAGGCACAAAATGTAATGGGTGTTACTATATTTTGTGTATAAAAGAAATATAAGGTGTACAAGTCCACATTTACATGTCCATCTGGCAGGGCTTATCTCACCTTCACCTTATTTTCATGGTTCAGTTATCAATGTTCTATCCATTTTTCAGATACTATATACAGTAGCTCAACTATATTTGCTGTATATTATGATTGTTAGGCATACATATACCGGTACATCTGGCTGGGGTTATTTACATCTAACCTTGACCTCATTTTCATTGTTCATTGTTCAATGTTAAATTTTCCTATTATGATCATTTTCTCAGATTTTATAAGCAATACACCAACTATATTTTCTTTATAAAACAATTACAAGGTGAGTATGTTTGTCAGATAGGGTTCATCTGTGCTTGACCTCACTTTTATTGATAGTATATCATACTTTTAGTATAACAAATTCAAATATGATCATTAAGGCTGGTGAATGTACTATTTTCTAATATACTAGTATATTTCAAAATAATTACGAATGACAGTTTTGTATAATTGTAACAGGAAGGTAGATGTTAGAAAACCAGAAAAAATAAGTTCTCCAAGGTCTGTATAGAAACCAGTCTAGATCACATGAATTTCAATCTAATTAATTTTTTTTAGCATATTCATTTTTAATTTCCAAACTTTTTTCTTCCAATGGGAATTATAATGGTAAGAATATTATCTCCCTTTAAATTTAAATGGTAAGAATATTATCTCCCTTTAAATTTAAATGGTAAGAATATTATCTCCCTTTAAATTTAAATGGTAAGAATATTATCTCCCTTTTAAGTTGACTGGTTCAGGTATGTCATGTATCTACTCCACAATGACATAATATTTATCCCGAAATTCCTGGCTTAAAACATGAAATCCTGAGGTTCCGAAATAAAAGAAATTTTAAATCTGACATCATGAAATTAGAAAAAAGAATTCCCTGGATCCTGAAAGAACCAATCCCAAAATCCTGAGTTTAAAAACAATCCTGATGTCCTGATAAAGGTCCTACCCCCCTCCTTTTCCCCCTTATAGATCCATGTCATCTTGAAGAACAATTTTCCATTAAGGAATAATGTTCCCCCTATAAGTCTTTATTAATTTGGCACTGAATGTATCTTTGTTTCAATTAAAGAAATACTTGGCATGAGTGAAGTTTTATTCTGTACAGCACAGGAGTAAATTTTATCCCATATAAGGTTAAGTTTATATTTTCTGAACTTCTTTTTTATGTGTTCAGTTAAAATTTTATGAAAGTGACCTCTCATACAAATTTAAGTTACTTTTCTATGTTTTGAATTCATATAAAATGCTGTAGATTATCAGATACCCTTTACATAACCTATTTGGACTATTTTTTTTGTACATCCCAAAGTTTTATTTTATAAAATGTGATCTAGGCTAAATAGTGATTGTATTCTTCAGTAGTGTTGCCAGTTCTCTCATTTCTTTGCAAACATTGAAAAAAAGCCATTTCTTGCTAGTATTAGCGTTTTATCATATTTCATTTTGGAATTATTTTTGTAGCCAACGTTACTTGAGATATATTTCATCAGTTATTGTTATATAGTTAATGTCAGCTGGTTAATGTTATTAAACTTATCTTAATATTAATGCAAATTTCCAACTTAACCTCATAAAGTTACAAATGACCCCAAAAAACATACAAATAAAGACACAAAAAGGATGATATTTATATATGCACACTTATTCTTTACACATAATTTTAAGTTTTTCTGGGTTAAGCACACCCATTTCATATTACTGTTTTGTACGCCATTTGCACTACACATAGATTATCCCATTGTGTAAAATTCAGTTGAATTATTTCTTTATTTACCAATTTTTTGTTAATTTGAACTTGTAGGGTATTAATGTATGATTCAAGTGTATTCATGTGTATTAAATACTATATGCAATATATATTATGCATTAGATTCTATACATTTTGAAGCAGAATATGTATTAAATTTGATGCAGTTTCTCATTTTTTACAAGCTTTTAGGTTGCCGGTACATTTTTCCTGATGATTTTAATGACAGTCTGGTAACTGGTTGGATGTATTTTTCGGTTAACTTAAATAAATGAAGTTTTCTAGGATGAATATACACAACTTTAATTGCTACTCTACATCTTAACATGACATAAAATAAAAAATCTGAACATGACATAAAATAAAAAATACATGTTCAATAGTGGAATTAGAAATGACAGTTTACATTAAAAAAAACCAAAAGAATAGAAAATATATATTTCAGCACAGAACTGTATATTTTTATCCATGTTAAAACTTGCAATCTCATTACATGTTATTCTTAAAAACTTTTTCTACATTTCAATGATGATTGTTTACTGTTTAAACCATGCTATATTCAAACTTAGCATGATTTTAACTCATGGTTATCCCTCTTCTAAAGAATCATACTTTTAGAGACCGAGATTGTGTATTGAAACTTCTATAGATGGCAAATAGCTACATAATTCAGGTTTACAGGAAAATATTTCATTTTGCCAATTCAGTCACCTGACAAGGATGCTTTCATATTATTGTGAAAGGTCTTTTGTTGTTCTAGTTTCTATTCTGGTAGAATTGACATAGATGCTTCTTAACAGTATTATATAAAAATGTAAGAATTTATTTGAATTTTGGTATCATCAAATTATAAAAAAGTACTCTTTTCACATCGAATGTATCAAGATTCACATATTAAATATGTAAAATTATTTTTGAAACAATATATAGGTCATTCAAACTTTAGTAAAATTTTAAAATAGAAATGATTAAATTCTGTAAGCTTAACATCAGTAAAATATTCTGTCTTCTTGAATCAGTGCATTTTCTTATTGCTAAAGCTTGAAGTGAAAAATGTAGCAAAAAATATAATTGACAGCTTTATATGTGTCAGCCAAAATTTGAGATTCATGTTGAATGAATTGACGTAATTTCGTTCCCATATATTACAAAAAGTTCTTAGATACATGTTTTATAATCACAGCTGTGTTTAAGATAACTATTTGAAACAGTTACCTAGGTTTTGGTAAAGTACAATTAGATTTTTGAAAGGTTAAACTGAAAATCATTATTATATTGTTTACTACCTAATTTAGCAGTAAAAGTTGTCATTGTTGAAAGTTCAAATCATGGAATTGGTAACAAAAGCTTACTGACTGGGACTTGTTAAATCTTAACTTAGTCTAGTAAAGGTTTGCAATTACAAAGAAGCAAATTTAGATTCTGTTTACTGGTAAAATGCTATATTAGAATAATGTCATTCCTCACCATGATAAGTAATAAATGAAATATGAAATTTCATGAAATAAATTTATTAGTCAATTTTGATGATTAACTGAAATGAGATGAATTTTGTTAAAAAAAACATGGGATAAAAAAATCAAATAAGCCAGAAAATGAGTTAAATAAAACCCTTCTATTTAAAGATTTAATATTTGTGTGCAAAAACCAGTGTATTTAGTTTTGCATAATGAATTTTTAAGACAGAAGTGTTTAGAAAACATTTAAATACATTGTAAATCAATGTAATTGAGCTATGAACAGAGAAGTAATATACAACTCCTTTATTTGCAGTAATGAAGTACAGAAGAATGCTATAGCTTTGTTGAATGCATTGTTTATAAAGGCTGGACCAGAGAAGAGAAAGGTGGGTAAAAATAATACTGAAAATCAATAAAAGTGAAAAAGGAGGGGAGGGAAGGGAAGAAAAAACCTCAATAGGACAGCAACCCAACAGACAGACATCTCTAGCACAAAGTACAACGTCGTGTACTTGTGTATTGTATTAAAAGTTGTAAATGCTTAATGGCAAGCTCTTACAATCATTCTTATTGTAAAAATCAGGTTTCTATTTGTGGTAAAATGATTGGTATTACCACGAAAACTTATTGAATTAAGTGTAAGAACACACCGTTATTATAGTGAAAAAATACAATTTCAGGCATATCGTAAAAAATTAGTAGGTGAGGCAACCATGGGTGAATCTTTCCACTTTAAAAAAAATTATCATGAATAGTGAATTATTCATTAAGTTCATGTACTCATTAATTAATCAAAACAATAAAATTATACTGCTTTCTTTTTTTAATTGATAAAAGTTCACCCATATGGAAGGTGTTTATATTCAAAGTGGTCAAAGATAAGTATTTGCATCTGATCAAGGATTTGTATAGTCGAACTATACAAATCCTTGATCTGATCAAGGAAAGTACATTCACAGTCCTTAGATACATTCAGATAACTTTTTGAAAAAACACATATCCAACTAAAGTACTCTTACCATCTAAGGGCAGTTTGTCTGATAGATACAGTTGATAAATCAATTGACAGTTTTTAAAACATGAAGTATTGGTTTATGAGTTTATTGCTGATTGTTACTTAAAAAGTCAACATTTTGTATTATTCCAGAAATTAGCAGACAGTGTGCAGAGCCGAACTTTCAGAAATGTATTGATGACTGTATGTATATTATATTTTTCATATATTTTGTATGTTCAATTAGCCTTTTTGTTAAATGCTTGTTTGTAATTATTATGTATTTCTGTCACCATACTATATTTCTGCTGATATAGAAAAAGGAAAACTTGAATGTTTTTATTAATGCCAGGTCATGTCAAGGTCAGTCATCCCTGCCATGAAATGATGATATGGAAAAAATATTATTTGATAAATTTTAAAATGAGATATGTCACCACTCCCACCAGATGACCTTTTTTCACCAGATCATAAATTTTTGCAGTTCTAATTCATAATATAATATGAAAATACAATAACAAAGAACACCTTTTGTTTTCATATCTTTGATTTAAAAATTAGATAAATTGAATAGTTATTATTTTAATTCATTGAAACACCTCCACCTCTTTCTCCTAAAAGTAACTCCTAGTTGATTCCTTTTCTGACCAATATTTTTCAGTCTGTGTTTGGAGGTAAACTTGGATCTGAGATGGCTCACCAGTTGTATAAACTACAGACATTGTTATTAAATATGTATGAGGAAAAAATGTTGACAGCGGCTGATCCTAATTCACAGGTAAATCTCCAGGTTTATTTGATAGCAAGGAGAAGGCATGACATAGTCAAACATTAACAATGGTTTTTGATCTTGAAGGTGTGAGGACTATATGATAATGAAGTGAAAACAGAAAGTAGGAAAAGAAGTTTTGACTTCACGTTTTCATATTTATTTGTTCGATACACAGGGGAACCATGAATTTTAGTACTGTTCCACCTAAGAATAAGGCAAGACCCATTACATGACCAACTTGGATTTTCTTTAAAATTTCAAGTATCAAGTGGATGTTCAACAAATTACAAATAGTCTTTAGGAAAAGTGGAGCAGAGGTAAAAGAGGTACATTTAAAGTCATATGTCAAAAATAAACAACAGACAACACTATGGTTAAAAAAGAAAAACACCAATATACAAACAAAAGTACACAAAACACAACATAGAAAACTAAAGACTAAAACCATACCACATCTTCTTTTTTATATGTATGTGTATTTTATTCCAGAACGTAACATCAATTATTGAAACACTGAGAAAACCTGTGCTGGATATAGAAGCTGATTCTAATCAACTAGGAAATAGAAAATCTAATGTCTATAAGAAATTGGGATTTGAGGTAAATTATGATTAACTTAAAAAAACTGCACTCAATTCAAATTATATTGTAAATTATCAGTTTGAAATATACACATTTTGATATTAAGATTTTTTTTTATTCTTTATTTGAAAGACAATTTTTTTCAGATTATGTGGTTATAGAATCAGTTAATGATAATGTTCAACTGGTTGATATTTTTAGTACTGTAAATTCAGAGAATGTGTGAATTTATTATTGTAAATACTCTGGCATGTCTGGCAAAAATGTGAAAGCTAAATTATGCAATTGACAAATATATATGAAGGAAAATTGCTACTGAAATTATGATGCATTTTTTTTTCATATTGATAAAAATATAGCAAGAATTTCTGAATTAACAGTAAAGTTATGAAGAGACATTATAAAATACACTTATTACAGAAAGATATTAAGAAATGTCTAAATTATTTTACAGGACTCCTCCCATCCAGCACAGGATTTTGTTAGACACACTCCCCCAGGAATCCTGGCATTAGACAATGTTCACTATTTTGCTCAAAACCAGTCAGAAAATTATATAAAGGTAATAATCTCATGTTCTTTCCTCACATACATGCATTTGTAAGTAATTTAAACGGGGTAGCAACAAACTGCATTTTATGGGGGTTATTAACCTCTAACATGTTTAATTCATAAGACTTGAAGAAAAAGGGGAATTTTGTGTATTGTAATTAATTCATGACACAAATAACCCTGAGGTTACTTAAAGTGCTTTTATTGTGTAAAAAGAAATTAAATCATGGTATTTCTTTGTATGTTAGAAATATGAATATCTTTGCTGAGTTCCTAGATTGAACCAGGTTTCACTAACTTACATTTGTGGAAAAGTCATACTTTATTGGTGAGAAAGTTAAATGAGAATTTTATTTCATATATATATAGTGAAATAGTTATTTAAGGATAAATATTAGTCCAGAAAAAGCTCTTTAATCCATAATACAGGTATAATCTGATTTGTAGGTGGTGTTAGAAAATTCTTGTAGAGAAGATAAACATGATTGTCCTTTTATACGTTCCAGTATAATGTTAACTAGAGTTCTGTGTGATATACTCAAAATAGGAGAACCACGTAAGTCCTTTTATACATGCCAGTATAATGTTAACTAGAGTTCTGTGTGATATACTCAAAATAGGAGAACCACATAAGTCCTTTTATACGTTCCAGTATAATGTTAACTAGAGTTCTGTGTGATATACTCAAAATAGGAGAACCACGTAAGTCCTTTTATACATGCCAGTATAATGTTAACTAGAGTTCTGTGTTATTTACTCAAAATAGGAGAACCACGTAAGTCCTTTTATACGTTCCAGTATAATGTTAACTAGAGTTCTGTGTGATATACTCAAAATAGGAGAACCACGTAAGTCCTTTTATACGTTCCAGTATAATGTTAACTAGAGTTCTGTGTGATATACTCAAAATAGGAGAACCACGTAAGTCCTTTTATACGTTCCAGTATAATGTTAACTAGAGTTCTGTGTGATATACTCAAAATAGGAGAACCACGTAAGTCCTTTTATACGTTCCAGTATAATGTTAACTAGAGTTCTGTGTGATATACTCAAAATAGGAGAACCACGTAAGTCCTTTTATACGTTCCAGTATAATGTTAACTAGAGTTCTGTGTGATATACTCAAAATAGGAAAACCACGTAAGTCCTTTTATACGTTCCAGTATAATGTTAACTAGAGTTCTGTGTGATATACTCAAAATAGGAGAACCACGTAAGTCCTTTTATACATGCCAGTATAATGTTAACTAGAGTTCTGTGTGATATACTCAAAATAGGAGAACCATGTAAGTCCTTTTATACGTTCCAGTATAATGTTAACTAGAGTTCTGTGTGATATACTCAAAATAGGAGAACCACGTAAGTCCTTTTATACGTTCCAGTATAATGTTAACTAGAGTTCTGTGTGATATACTCAAAATAGGAAAACCACGTAAGTCCTTTTATACGTTCCAGTATAATGTTAACTAGAGTTCTGTGTGATATACTCAAAATAGGAGAACCACGTAAGTCCTTTTATACGTTCCAGTATAATGTTAACTAGAGTTCTCTGTGATATACTCAAAATAGGAGAACCACATAAGTCCTTTTATACGTTCCAGTATAATGTTAACTAGAGTTCTGTGTGATATACTCAAAATAGGAGAACCACGTAAGTCCTTTTATACGTTCCAGTATAATGTTAACTAGAGTTCTGTGTGATATACTCAAAATAGGAGAACCACGTAAGTCCTTTTATACGTTCCAGTATAATGTTAACTAGAGTTCTGTGTGATATACTCAAAATAGGAGAACCACGTAAGTCCTTTTATACGTTCCAGTATAATGTTAACTAGAGTTCTCTGTGATATACTCAAAATAGGAGAACCACATAAGTCCTTTTATACGTTCCAGTATAATGTTAACTAGAGTTCTGTGTGATATACTCAAAATAGGAGAACCATGTAAGTCCTTTTATACGTTCCAGTATAATGTTAACTAGAGTTCTGTGTGATATACTCAAAATAGGAGAACCACGTAAGTCCTTTTATACGTTCCAGTATAATGTTAACTAGAGTTCTGTGTGATATACTCAAAATAGGAAAACCACGTAAGTCCTTTTATACGTTCCAGTATAATGTTAACTAGAGTTCTGTGTGATATACTCAAAATAGGAGAACCACGTAAGTCCTTTTATACGTTCCAGTATAATGTTAACTAGAGTTCTCTGTGATATACTCAAAATAGGAGAACCACATAAGTCCTTTTATACGTTCCAGTATAATGTTAACTAGAGTTCTGTGTGATAGACTCAAAATAGGAGAACCACATAAGTCCTTTTATACGTTCCAGTATAATGTTAACTAGAGTTCTGTGTGATATACTCAAAATAGGAGAACCATGTAAGTCCTTTATACGTTCCAGTATAATGTTAACTAGAGTTCTGTGTTATTTACTCAAAATAGGAGAACCACATAAGTCCTTTTATACATTCCAGTATAATGTTAACTAGAGTTCTCTGTGATATACTCAAAATAGGAGAACCACGTAAGTCCTTTTATACGTTCCAGTATAATGTTAACTAGAGTTCTGTGTGATATACTCAAAATAGGAAAACCACGTAAGTCCTTTTATACATTCCAGTATAATGTTAACTAGAGTTCTGTGTGATATACTCAAAATAGGAAAACCACATAAGTCCTTTTATACGTTCCAGTATAATGTTAACTAGAGTTCTCTGTGATATACTCAAAATAGGAGAACCACGTAAGTCCTTTTATACATTCCAGTATAATGTTAACTAGAGTTCTGTGTGATATACTCAAAATAGGAGAACCACGTGTCGTAAGTCGTCTAATAATAATTATTGTGGAATCTGACTGTTTTATACATAGCAGTCATATGATATATTTTTTATGGTTCACTTAAAAATTCAAATTTTTTTTATGGTTCACTTAAAATTTCAAATTTTTTATGGTTCACTTAAAATTTCAAAAGCAAATTGTGATTCCTTTATATATTAGTATATTTGTCCCCAAAAAAATGTTTCTTGATGATTTGTGTCTTGATTGATATTACGTTTTACATATTGAAGCTGTAGGAAAGGGGAATAAGCATACATTTTTGGGGTAAATAGGTTTAAGGTCTCGTCTTGTATAAAAGAATGATTTAGTATTTGATCAAAAACTTTATAATATTGAATTAAACTATTGTATCAATTATCAGATCTAGGTATTCACTATCTGTATGACATCACAACTTTAAAATTTTATTACATGAATATATTAAAGAAATGCAGTCTGATTACCAATAGAATATATAAAAAAGAAGATGTGGTATGATTGCCAATGAAACAACTATCCACAAAAGATTGCCAATGAGACAACTATCCACAAAAGATTGCTAATGAGACAACTTTCCATAAAAGATTGCTAATGAGACAACTATCCACCAAAAATTTCCAATGAGACAACTATCCACAAAAGATCGCCAATGAGACAACTATCCACAAAAAACAACTGTCTACCAGACACAAAGGATGAGGATTTCAACAAGGGCCTTATACATGAGCACTGAGCATGGAATAATTTGCCATTGTCTAATAAATAGTGGGGTATACTTTGAATGACCTTGTTTGTAAATCTTGCTATGGCTATTCCTTGAGAACATACCTAGGAATTAGGAAAGGCACTTTGAAATCATACACTATATAGGTGTGAAGAACAATAGAAATGCTAGTGAAACTTTATATATTTGCCTCTTTTTAAAGTTGTTACTGCATTTTCAAATTCCTGTCCCTTGGTACAATGTATTTTTTTAATAGGAACATGTGTTATATCTATTAGTGAAATATTTGACACTTTATTTTTTATAGCTTCTGACGATGGGAAAACATATTACCCAATGTTTTTCAATGATGACAAACCATTTGAGAAATTATTTTGTATATGTATACAGCTTCTTAATAAAACCTGGAGAGAAATGAGAGCCTCAGAGGAAGATTTTCCTAAGGTAGATAAAGCTTGATCAAGTTTACATATTTATAATAGTGAACTAATTTTGTTTTTTATAATGTTTTTTAAAATGATTTTCCCATAACATTTGTATCCTTTTTGGTTTTTTTTTGTAAGCATTTGATTGAAAATGTTCTAGTTGTAATTGACCTTATACCTCATAGGTGAATCTCTAACTTTGTTAGTATTCAATGAATATTTTATAATACAATCGAAGAAGATGTTTACTCAGGCATGCTAAATACTTTTTGTACAAGAGTTATTACTATTTATATAACCTTTCAAATTACAATCCCACCCTGAGTACCATATATTGGGTTATTTTCACATTGGATATTGTTCATGGTTTTGGAATAAAATTGGACATTTTAATCTTCTTGATTATTCCTATTTCATGACCTTGTATTCATTATTCCTATTTCATGACCTTGTATTCATTATTCTAATTTCATGACCTTGTATTCATTATTCTAATTTCATGACCTTGTATTCATTATTTTAATTTCATGACCTTGTATTCATTATTCCTATTTCATGATCTTGTATTCATGTTTGCATTGGGAAGATATTTTGATAAAATGCCTACTGCGAAAGATTAGACATGTTCTAATATTTTTATATTTATAGGTGCTTGGTGTAGTAAAAGAACAAATAACTAGAGCATTACAAGTACAACCAAGGTCATTTGAAGTGTTGAAAACTAAACTTCAGGGACTTACTTACCAAGACATCCTGAAACTCTGGGCAGAAGATAGACAGAAAAAGGAAGACTGGGAATCGCAGGCTAAACCAATTATGTTAGTTCTAAAACTTTTATTCTATGTGTGGCCACAGTGGCAGGGTGGTCTGAATAGTTCATCTATTATATCTCTAGCCTGTCAACACTGAGATTGTGATTTCACATCTGGCACTTAGCAGGTGCATGGGACTCCAATCATAATTGCCTAAGAATGTCAATATCTCGACATGGAATATTTAGGCATCATGGCCACCTCCAATAACATAAACTAACAGCCACAGTAAAGCTGATAGTCCTAAAAGTGGCATTAAACATCAACAATCATCATCACCATTATCATCTTTTTCGGTACATGGGATAAATATTTGGAGCCGCATTAGCAAAGCTGTCTAACGATAGTGGAAAAAGAACCACTATTATTTCATGTAATCTTTTTTAAATATAGACTGGTTGGATTGGAACCATGAAGGCTGTGTTTTGAAAGGGACTACTTTCTTTTGGGTTATCTTTTTTGAAATAGGGAAAGGTCATATAATTTATTGAAAAAACAATTTGATCGCTGTCTTGAATTTAACATGAAACATTTTTTAGGTCCTGATGTTAAAATAATAATTCAGATTTTGATTTTGTAAACCATTTCATATATTGCGTAGGTAAAATTGTTACCTTTTCCCATATTATTTTTGGAAAATGACGCAGTCATTGTTCCATAACTGCCGACCTGATTTCTTTGCCTACCGCGCTTGGTTTCTTATTTACTAATTTCAATACAAACTGGAATGTGCTTGTGTTATCATTATGCATGAGCATTGTGTAGTAATCAGCCAGGAACCAGTTTACAAACTAACTGGTTTCTGTTTGTATTCCACTACAGTCGAACAAAGTGTTGTAGTTTGACAGGAACCAGTCCAGAATTTTGTAAACTACAAAACGTAATCGGTTATTATCATTCCGTTTTGTTGTTTCATACCGACTTATATGGTTTGAATAAGCTTAAGACCCTTCAAACATTTATGTGATAGGTATATTAAAGACTGTTTTACAAAAGGATGAAACTGTTTTGCTTTAAAAGTCGTACTAAAGTGATATATGTTATGTACGGATTTCCACTCTCACCGGTTAATTTCTTCTTTTACACGTGCTTTTAAAACTTCCTGTTTAAACATCGCAAGTTTTAAAATTGTTTTTTGAGTGAATTAAACTTATTTTAACAATCACGAAGCGTTCGGGAATCATTTCAAGCAGTTTCTTCTTCTCTTTGATGATGGAAAATAGGTTTTCTCAAGAAAATACTGCAAACGATCGCAGAGGAATTGAAACGTACAAGTCAAGTCGGCACCTGGTTAAATTGGCATCTATTTGACGTCAATTCGGCTTCCAATAATATTTATTATAATATTTTCTATTCAATTAATTAATAACTGTTACCAAGTACATAGTGAATATAAGGTAAACAACGAAACCAAAGTGAATATGTTGTTGTGTATACAAGTAAACAACAAAGCTATTGTTTTAACCATTAGACAATTATTAAAATTAAATGGAAAACTATGAGTCCCTTTCAATAAATCAAACTTTCATGCCAAATAATTAGCAAATTTAAGGTGGTTTTTTTTTCAGTAATGTTTAAACAGCATTAAACAAACTATCCTGTAAAAGACTCAACTGGTTAAATAATGCATAAAAATATCCAATATCTCATGTATTAGTCCAAATAATAATGAAGTCTGACAAGGCTATTTTATTTTTTTCTGGGACGCCTTCCTTTAAGACGTTCGTAGGAAGGCTTCCTAAGAAGGCGTCCCAGAAAAAAATTAACATAGCCTTGTGGTCATAGGAAGGTGTCCCAGAATAAAATTTAAAAAGCCTTGCCAGACGTAATAATTATTTGGACTACTCATATATATCATTAAAAATACACCAAAAAATTCATGTAGTTGAGAAAAATAAATACATACAAAATGTACATGAACATCCAAAAAAGTGAAAGTTAGTATTAACTCTTTTTGCTTTAAAAATTTACAACTGCATTTAAGTATTGAATGCTTTTTTTTGTAAATTCATTGAGGTGTAAAAGCGTTGACCGAAGTACTTTTTGTATGAAGCGCGTAAGCGTAAGCGCTTCATTCTAAAAATGTGCACACGGTCAACGCTTTTGCAACCCTATGAGGTTACAAAAAGAAACATTCAATACTTATAATTACTTTTTTTAGCTAGGATCATGAAAACACGAATTTTATAACTTTTTTATTCAATTCATCTGTGCACTTTATTGTGGGACCACGTGTTATCATGAATGAAAAGTTTTATTGAGTGATGCAATTGCTTGAGGAATAACATGTGATGTGCAGTTAGCCAATCAGAATAAAGTATTATAATGAAACATATATCAAATGTAATTATAACAAAATACATTACGTTGTAAGAGTTATCTCCCCAAACACTGTTTTTCTTGTGGCCACCCTTCCTTCGTAACCGTAAAAGATTTTATTTTATCAAATTGCTCGTTATATATTTAGGATAAGAATATTCGTTTGAACCATAGCTCTATGGGGACTCCATATGAGAGTTATTCCCCCTTTTTCATTTGATTCAAGCGATATGCATTTTCAACTGGTAAACCATAACTGATAGAGACCTAGGGTCTTCATGAGGTCATTGGTACTAAAAATGAAAATGAGGTCAATGTCAAAGGTCAAGGTCATATTATAAATTTTGATTTTGGCTTATTTTCACTTCTTTTCAAATACTGTATGACATTTTGACAAATAATTTTTCATAAATTATTAGTTGCGACATGTCCTTACTTGTATATTTTGGTTGAAAGGCTGCGCATACAATAAAAGGGAGTTTTTGTCCATCTTACATTTAAAATTACGCCTCAAGTGGTAGTACTCATTAACCAAACATATTAAAGACCTAGGATATTTTGATTCACGGTCCATGGTTTGTGACCTTGAAATTGAGGTCAAGGTCAGAGGTTAATAGGACGTCATAAAGCCATAGGAACTAACATTTTAAACTGATTTTTCATATTTCAATATAAAAATAGATCTTTTCTAGTGGAAAGACTTCAATTGTTCTCTGAACAATTTGTTTTTAATTTACTTCATATTTTGTGGGAGAAGGGGGTTCAGACTATGTGGTATCAGGTCTGTTTGCGCCCAATACACTTTCGCACCTCGCACGTTCACACCCAAGGTCCGTTCGCACTCTACTCACTCTACGCCCAATTTTAATTCAAATTCAAGTTGAATAATTGGAAAATCATGATTGTTGTTTTAAATTGCTTTGGTGTAAATTCTGAATGTATTTATAGCTTGGTATGAGTAAAACATTGAAGATTTTAAAGGAAAAACACAAAAGATAATTGTTTTTAAGCCCTTTGATCTGAAACAACGAAACAATAAAATATAGGAACCAAAATATAGCAATCCACTTTTATAACCAAAACATGATAAAATTTATTCAACACACAGAAAAATAAATAGTCAGAATCTCACTTCATTATGAAAGAGGTCAATGAAACAAAGTATAGCAATACACTAACCAAAACATGATTAAGAGTTATTCAACGCTAAATAAAACGTTGACAAAGTACCACTTTATTTAGAAAGGATTATTATTATCTTTAACAATACGCTATCCAAAACATGATTAAGATTTATTCAACACAAAAAAAAAAATGCTGTCTCACTTTATTTTGAGACAATGACAACAATTATACTTATAAGAAAACACTTGCTTACAGAGTTATTAAACACAAAACCAATTAAGATTAGTTGCGAACATGTAGGGTGTGAAAGTGAAAGGGGGCGAACATGAGTTGGCGCAAACGTGAATGGGCGCGAACGGACCCGTATTCAGCCTATGTACCAGTGAGAAATATAGAAGCCTTTCTACGGTATTTATTTGTACAATTCAGGTAGTCTTGACCTATTCATTTGTCTTAAAAAAAAACCCAGCCAGTTGGCACCTTCACTTCACACACACACATATACGAATATCAATTATATGCTTACAAGACATGTTGCATTGTTAAACTAATTACGGTATGTGAAAATCAAGACTTGCATAAAAACTATCCCAATATTAGAGACAGTGGCGTCATTTTTCTTCAGAGCTTTCAGCTCTTTGATTGTTACATGTTATCAGTGTGGAATACAAAAGTGTCAAAAGAGAAAAAAAATAGTTGATAAGAAGCTGGAAACAGTAACAAAGATGAAAGACGAAAAAGTTTTTCAAACTTTATTGACCTTATCATATATTTCAGATAGATTTTCCGACCTATTCACATATAAGCTTGAAAATTATCTATTCCAGCGACACGTCCTTTCATGTGTATAGGAAGTGTCCCCTCCGAGTTAAATTCTTTTTTTATAACATTACAAATGTGAAAACTGTATCTTTTCATGTGTATTGTTCAATGAGATATCTTTCTATTTCAGTGAACTGAGACAACACATTACACCAGACATGTTAAACTTAATCAAACAGCAAAGAATTAATTTTCTCATGGAAGGAACAAATTTTCAAAAATTTAACTACAAAGGAAAAATCAGAGGTAAGCTGAAGATATTTATTTTGCATAAGATGATAGTATTTTTTAACATTAACGGAAGGTATTTTGTTTTATATTAAATGATTATGATTAGTTTACATTAGATGAAGGTATTAAGGTTACATTAGATGAAAGTGTTAAGGTTACATTAGATGAAAGTATTAAGGTTACATTAGATGAAAGTATTAAGGTTACATTAGATGAGAGTATTAAGGTTACATTAGATGAAAGTGTAAAGGTTACATCAGATGAAAGTATTAAGGTTACATAAGATGAAAGTATTAAAATTACATTAGATGAAGATTTCTGATGCATGTACAGTGTTGCTAACATAAAATTGATTGATACTTGCTAAAAAGAGTAGAAAAGCATGGAAAGCTTGTTTTTTTATCCTGATCTCAACAAGCTGGTACAAATAAATCTCATATATTAATTCTTTTTTTAACGAATTATATAATTCCAGATAAGTATTGGTTTTGGAGACTAGCACCTAACTCTAAATCATTCCTGTATGCTGACTGTTCAGAGAATAGTGAAGTGGCACTGGATGATCTCACCAATAAATGTAAGTGTTTTTGAGCTAATTTACCAATGCATGAAAGCAA
The DNA here is from genome assembly GCF_036588685.1 of Mytilus trossulus. NCBI lineage: Eukaryota > Metazoa > Mollusca > Bivalvia > Mytilida > Mytilidae > Mytilus > Mytilus trossulus. The sequence goes on from NC_086378.1 coordinate 7,866,857, forward strand.
GACTTTGGTTAACTTGTGTGCTTTGTTTGTATAGTGCCAGTCTGCCTAAGAATCAGGCAGTGATGAAAACATGACCAAAAAAAAACACCAAATTTGACATTGATTTCAGTTCACAATATGTAGTTATGCACAAAAATAACACTCATTTCCATTTTCTGTTCTGGTAATAGAAGATACAATTAGGTTGAAATGCACTCGAAATTAACGAATAAGGGGAGATAACTCTGTAATTTGCTATCATTCTAACCAATTTTCTAACCAAGTTATTTGATATTACCAGACACACACAGACGAAAGACTAATAATTTTCAAATCAGGATGATGGTTAGTATTAAAAAGCATGATTAGCTCGTTGGTTTTTTTTTTTCATGTTTTTGATTTTTACCTAAATTGCCTGATTCTTACAAAGACACTGTATTATATAATTGTAATTGGAATAACGTCTAATAAAATCTAAATATGATATATACAGGTTCAACTATGCTTATAACTATTGTTTGAAGATGTTAACCTTAACTACAAAGCTTGTGTAAACATTTATACAAACATAGCAAGCAAGCCAGCCAACCAAAGTTTTGACTCTCCAAGCATTAGATAATCAGCTATAAAATTGTGATTTAAAGAGTTTTATAATCAGCAAGTACAATGCTAATTTACCCTAAGACCCTATGAATAACTTAAAATCTAATGGGCATAGTATGTTTGAGTGAAAATACACTCTGGAATATTCCCTGGAATTTCAAATAAGTCTTTTGAGCAAAATTTCCTGTGACACTTATGTCTGAAATATGATATTTTTTTTTTTAAAAGAAGAAAAGGAGAAAGTTTTTGAAATTAATTAAGAAATAATTTATGGGGGCTTTATTAGATCATGATTTTACCACGGTTTGCCCTGTATGACAAATATTTTACCCTGAGCGATAGGGAGGGGATAAAATATCAGTCTAAAGCGACAACCCGTGGTAAAATCGCGATATATTCAAGCCCCAATGAATTATTTTAATTCTAATAAGACAAATACAGTAAATCTTTTGGATGGAAGCGCTTTAGGTGGAGGCATACATTTGCCGTTCCAAAAAATAAATGCACTATTAAATTGGCGTAAAAGAACAGAGCTAACTGAATTAGTGACATGCTTAAACTATTAACAATAACGTATTTAGATAGTTTTGGATAAATTTAAATGATAATTTACTCATATGTATTATATGTATAAAAAAAATTGGCTTATACCGCATTTTATCATTATTCAAATATAAAAAAAAAATATTCAACTCATGACCAAACAACACTGATAATTAACTCATGCCCTATGCCCATTCATGAATTAATGTGTTGTTCAGTCACCCGTTGAATATTTTTCTCTATTTGAATTCTTCAATTAGTTATTTTATAATTATTTTCAGTGACAATAAGTGAAATGAAGAGTGTACTTGTGGGAAAGGATTGCCAACATGCAAAGAAAGCCAAAGGTGTAAGTAAACTCAACCTCTTTTTGCTGCTATTTTTGCCCTTGTTTCAAAAATTCCAGTAGGGAAAATATATTTCATTATTGTAGTAATAAACCATTTTCTAAGACGTAAGATGGACAATGGCCAAAACGTGTCAATGGTTTATAAATACAATACATGTTATGTTATTTTTGGGACAAATATTTTAGTCTTGTTTTCAGATTATACTTGGTCATTCTTTTCTTTGCATGTTGATAAATTGAGTGACACAGAAATTATGGGGCAGCAAATGAAAGCATGACAATCAAATGATGCATCTCTTGGCCATTAAAAAAAACAGCATTTGTATGAATTGATCACTTACAGAAATATATATGATGACATGTTAAATCTTAGTGTCATTATAGTACAATCAGCCAAAAATGATAAAGTATATTTTATTGATGAAATGAAACATGACATAAGGATTGAATCATCCTATATATAGAAATGAAAACACAGTGTGTTGAATTTTTAAACTTCCAAAAACAAACAAGCCTAGGCTCCGTGTTGAAGACCATACCTTGACCTATAATGGTTTACTTTCATAAATTGTGACTTGGATGGAGAGTTGTCTTATTGGCACTCATCTTCCTCTACCGTATCTATTAACCAATAAAGAAAATAAGAGGTGCACTTTCATATCATTGTTTATATTATTTCTAGGGTTATCAATACAATATACTAGCACATATACAAAGTAATCTATAAGTTTAATGGAAATGCTTTATGACAGAATATTTTTACTATGAATCAACTGATTGTTTCGATTATGAATCACTATATTCTAGCTTGGTTATAAAATTACCATGTTAATATTTCTCAATAGGCTTTTTGCCAATTCCCGTAATTGACCCTGTTATTAGAGATCCCTAAAAAAGTTGTCTCCCTTATGAGGGACATTAATTTTTATTTACAATGGAGAGCTAGCGGAAAGAGCAAATCTACCTGTGCGTAATGTGAATAATTTATCACATTTAAGGTTTTTAAATCTTTTAATAACATTATTTTTTTTGTTTAACTAAATACTTTTGACATCAGAAATTTGATTTTGTGAAATAATAGTTAAACCGCCGATACATCACTTTCAATTCATCATGCTTTGCATTGGCTAAAGCCAAGTTTGTCCGGTATGGAACCAGTCTATGATTGACAAAGGGAGGTAATTTGTTTAAAATGTGTGTAATAACAGAATCAAATTGGTAATTGGCAAATGAACTATTAGTTAATTCTATATTTCAGGCAATCAACCTTTACTTTGCTATACAGCCACAACCCTCCTCGAGTGAGAACCCGGAGAATTTTTGTTTTGTTGCCAAAGATGAGACAGAATTAGATATGTGGGTGGATGGTTTAAATGTATTATTAGGAAATGAGGTATGTTATGTTTATGGTAATAGTTACTCTTGTGTTATTTTATTTCCAAATTTCAATCATTGCATAAAAAAAATATTTTAGTATGATGCATTTAAGGTATATAGTCTCATGGATGTTAAAATTGAGAATGGAAATGGTGAATATGTCAAAGAGACAACAACCCAGTAAAAAAGTAGACAATAGCCGACAGCTACCAATTGGTTTTCAAAGCTGCCAGAAAATATGGCACCCAGAGGTGGTCCTCAGCTGGCCCCAAAATTAAAATTGTGTGTATTAGTTCAGTGAAAATAGATGTCACCACACTGAACTCCCAAAAAATATAATTGAACTAAATAATCAAAAATCAAAAAAGACTAACAAAGGCATGAGACATGCACACAAATTGGCAGGGTAAAAACATATACCTCTAGCTAAAGTACCATATTTTGTTTTTTGTTTATTGAGTATTTTATTCTAAATAACACATAGCTGATGAACTTGCTATTTTTTTTTACAGTGTCTCAATCCAATATTATCATACTTCAATGTAACATGTTTTCATTATCAGACTTCAATGTAACATGTTTTCATTATCAGACTTCAATGTAACATGTTTTCATTATCAGACTTCAATGTAACATGTTTTCATTATCAGACTTCAATGTAACATGTTTTCATTAATTCTCATAATAATTATGTATTAGTTGAAAGATTCTTGTGTGTTGTTTTCTTATAGATGGATAGTAGTCAGAAAAATAAAGATTTGGAACTTTTACTGAACATGGAGACAAAGATCCACCTGCTGGACATTGAAGGAATAACAATACCTTCTGAACCGCCACAAATACCACCGGAACCGAATAACTTTGATTTTGTTTATACAAACTTTTAGTCAAACCAATTCTTTTACCAGAAAAATAACTTTTATATACTTTTAACAGGAGAAAAGTGCTTCTGCTTCCAAAAGATCTTGCATAAGAAAGAATTTGTTTTTTTATGTAAATCTATGTCAAATATTTTATGCTCTCAAATGAAATAAGCTGAAACTTGCTTGTCAGGGGAAAATTCAGATTGCCGGTACATGTATATTCAAAATTCAACAGTTCTCAGCCTTGATTGCTGGTGTCTTCCATTAAACAAAACCAAAAAGTGTCTAATGCCAAAGGAATGATAATGCTGCTACTTATATAGTGAATTAAAAAAAAATACCAGCTCTTTAACCATACTTTTTTATTTGAGAAGACCTAGAAAACCAAACTGATTTCTGGTCATTTTGTTGCGTTTCCATAAGAGTTGCACTTCTATTTAATTAAAGTATTGATGTTGCTTATCTCATACCACTATACATTTTGTGACAAATTCTATGTTTATTTGACATTTATTGAAATGAACAAAAATCTTGTTACCAATTTGAAAGTAATCTCACATCTTTTTGATAAGTAATTTATATTTACAGTGTAAATATTTATATAGCTGCTTTTTATACTGCATAAAATACTTGTGATTGGTGCTATGTTTTTTTTTACATGTAAATATATTTTGTTTCATATATATTAGGGACCAGTGACTAACAAATTATTATAACCATGCAATTTCATTTAATAAAAGATTTTATATACATTGTCTTATTGAAAAGTCAATTATATCTAAAATCTGATTGTCATTATATCATTTTGTGTATGAGGGAATTTAATATTCACTTTCATAATTCATTGTGCAATATATATTATTTTTTAGATAATCTAAATTGTAAGTGGATGAAAAAAAGTTTCTGCTTAGTGGTAGTTGAACAAGTAGGTTTTGTATTGCCAATTACCTGGAAGTTTGCCAAGTTAAAGAATTTAATATTTGAAGTCACAAGAAGTCATTAGTATAGATTTCTCTAACAAAATTTATTTTTGAATATGTTGTTGACAATACCATGAAAATAGTTCTATGCATTTTTGCTGCACAACATATTTTTACTGTACATTTGATCTGTCTTTTGAAACCAGTTCTCAAAGTCTGTCATCTTCTTTGAAGCTAACCATTTACATTATTAAGTTGTTTATCATGTTTTACTCTGTTTGTTAAATACGATTAGTGTATGAACATAACATTATGTATATTATTCAGTGACTGTTTCAATACATAAGTACAAAATGTTTGTTTCTAGTTAGTTTGTTTCTACCCTTATACAAACTTACAGATGTTACCATTGTCAACACCCATTAGTGAATTTTCTGGTCGTTGATGTAAAAATTGCTAATGAGCCAGATATATGTTTTTATGAGGCCAGCATTATCAGCATCTAATTAAACATAGATATATATGCTAAAGCACTAAGAAATATATATACATTAATATAAAAAAAGAAGATGTGGTATGATTGCCAATGAGACAACTATCCACAAAAGACCAAAATGACACAGACATTAACTTAAGTTTCATTCTCAAAAAGAATATATAGTGGCCTCCATGGCCAAGAGGTCTAAGTAGTTCTACTACTATAATCACTAGCCAGTCAACACTGTGGTTTTGAGTTCGAACACCACTTGTGCATGACTAGAATTGTCAGTTTTCCTATCAAAGGTCAGGGTTTTTCTCTGGCCACTCTAGCTCCCTCCACCAGTACAAACTGGCTGCCAAGAATTAGCCTGAAAGTGGCATTTAAAAACCAAAAATTAGTCAATCAATAAGAAATTAAGGCTCCAAATATAAGTAATCCAGACCATTTACATTTGATGTGCCAACAGCAGTCTTACACATGGGGATATAGTTTTTAGTCGCAGAAACCTCGACATAGGGATAGTGATCCAGCAGGGGCGTGAGCTATCTTCTTTTAAAAAAGCTTTAAATTTTAGAAGGTGGAAGACCTAGATGTTTCATATGTTGTATAAAGATGCGTCATGTTACCAAGTTTCCATCAGTCACATGTCCAATGTCATTGATCTCATTTTCATGGTTCAGCAACTACTTCAGAATTTTTGTAATGTTAAATTCTCTCTTATTATAAGTAATAGGATAACTATATTTGGTATGTGTGTACCTTGTAAGGTTCTCATGTCCGTCCAAAGGTTTTCACTTGACAGTGACCGTCTCCCTTGACACCATTTGCGAGTATGGTCTCGAGGAAATGATGATAGTCCGTTGGAAGGGGACCATAAATGGCTGACCCGTGTTAAGAGAGAGCCATAACTCTTGCACGTTAAAGACACCCTTGTAGATGTAAAAAAAGAGCAGACTAATGGCACTACAAGGCTGCACTCGTACCCGCAAAGTGGAAAGGGATTAATATAAGTTGCAAAACTTGTTTCCCAATCCACTATAAATATGTTTAAACTAATTTCATGGATCAGTGGTCAAAGTTAAGTTTTTGAGTTTTGGTCTTTTTTTCTAATACTCTATGCAATAGGTCACTATATTTGATGTATGGAAATATTTTGATATATATGTCAGTGGCACAGGTTTTATTTGACCTTGACCCCATTTCACTGTTGTAAAGTTGTTGTGTGTTGGTCTTTTTCTTAAACTATAAGCAATAGGTCAACTATATTTTTTGTATGGAAGAATTGTTAGCTGTACATGTTTTTCTGGTATTGTTCATCTGACCTTGACCTAATTTTCATTGGTCATTGGTCAATGTTATGTTTTGTTTTCTTGGTTAATGTTAAGTTTATGTGACAGTTGTAATAAATCTTTATATTTAGGACTATCAACATAATATCAGTGATAAGTAAAGAAGTCGATACATTTAAGCATTGCACTCTTGTTACATTGTTTAACTTGTTTATTTTTTTATTTTATAGTTGTATGTTTTAAGAAATGCTGACCTTGGTATATGGTATGCATTTGACCATGCCACATTCTGACTAATGAGGCAATTATTCAGTGGTTGTGCTTTATTTCCGTCTTGTCATATTCCTTTTTAAGATATTGTTGTAAGAATATATTGGGCTGTTGGTTTTCCATTCAGTTGTTTCCCATCTGTCGTTTAAGGGCCTGAAAGTTTTGCTTGTTGTTGAAGGCCGAATAGTGGCACATAGTTGCTTACATCTACATAATATGGAATCTGGTGGATAATTGACTCATAGGCAATCTTACCACATCTTATTTATGTGATGAAAGTGAGACACAGTGATCCTAGATTCTGTCTTCAGCTTCAACAATTGGGTTAAGTCTGGTTTAAGTATTGTTTAAACACTATTAACTATTTAAATACAATGATGCATGTATTTAATTTTCTTCAATGAGATGTGTTTTTGAAGAACAATCAGAACATAAATTTGACTGAAGTGTAAGTTTGTTAATAGCTGGTGATCAATTATATAGAAGAAATAAGTCATTCCTTTCTGTTTAAGGTGAAAGACTGAGGTTATATCTATATAGAACTATTGGATGACTCAGTCACAGAATCCAGCTTCATGATATAAAACGGTTAGTGAAACCATGTTTAAAGAAAAACAAATTATGTGATCAATTTAACAATTTTTTGATAAGGTACATGTCATGTAAACATAATATATTTAAATTATTGCAAAAGTTTAAAATCTGTCATCGCTGTGTAAATGCTCTAAGGAACCTACAAAATAAAAAGAAGCAATGAGAGAAAAGAAATCCTGTCCATTTTTTTTAAAATGCTCAAATGACATTGAAAATGAAAGTTCTGTAATGTTACAACAAAACTTTACAAATAATATTTCAAGTTAGTTTTTAATATCTTTGTTAGGATTTACGGACTGTATTTGGATGGAGAGTTGTCTCATTGGCACTCACACCGCATCTTCCTATATCTTTGTGTTGATGTATGTCTTGGTTCCCTTCAGTGTCCCACAGCATGAGAATCTGTTTTTATAAAATCTGATGAATCAAAATACTGGTAACCTTCAAGAACTAATTATACTCTATTATAACACCATGACTTTCATATCCTGTTTTTATATACTTTTTTGTTGCTTTTTTTTTTTTTTATTGCATTTTGTTCAGGAGAAGAGGGTTTATATTTTAGCTGCTTATTATATTACATGTATACCTTAAGTATTTTCAATCTGGTGTTAACTGCCAATCTTTAAGTGATATTGGATGAGGTACTGACCTGGAAAAATAAAACTTATATTAATATTTGCACCAAATAACCGTTTTGAAAAATTTCATCAGAGAAAATAATGACTTCTAAAAGATTGTATCCTTTACTTAAATATCAGTTTTGAAACTTTCAACAGATATAACTATTGAAAAGATATCTCACAGGTTGAAAGGTTACTACTTCACTAAATTGTTTTAAAGTTACTTTCTATTAGTGGCCTGAATTTGTAGATAGTTGGTTAGGTCTATTCCATTAATAGATATGTGGGCGGGCAATACAGGAAGTTTAATTATTGAATGTGGGTCATGGGTCTTTTTTAGTATCCATCGATTTCCATTATGCAAAATATCTGAAAAATGGTTCTTTGTTGTAGGGATATTACAAAAGTTCCTTCCTATCCTACCCTTGTACATACATTAATGGAATAGTCCTTATCTATAACAGAGAAAAATAATTTACAAACTCCATTGGTACTTACTTAGGTGTATGAGGTATTGGTATTGATGCTGATTGAGGTGTCCCAGGCACTGTACCTGAAGTAAAAAGGAGTAATTATTGTTTCCTTCAGTGGCAGCATCATACTAACTCTATAAACAAGTGTCTTTGTAAAGTAAAAATGTTATAAAAACAATATTTTTAATCCCAAAAAAAATTTGATCAAATAATTAATTAAAAAAATACTGTGCTGCAGAAAAAAATATTTGGATATTGATATTGTTGATATTGTGTGCATCTCTTGTATTATAAAAAGCAATCATATCTTTCTTTAGTCAACTTTGCATGATGAAATTCAAGATGAAACTGGATGTGTCAGAACAACATAAATAGCCCTGCCCACAAAAATAAGCTTGAAGCCATATTAGAATTTAAACCTTTCAAAGTCCACAGCCAGTTATTTCAACAAAAATCAGGGGTACAGAACCAAATATAAACTTGATCTGTAACTCATCATAGTTAACTTGCATACTAAAACTCAGCTTAATATATGAAAGCGTTGAGAAAAAAGAATATAACTGTTTCTAAAAAGATAGATAGGGTAAAACTATATTGCCCCGATCTAAGTACAGACAGGCCCATAATTACTTTAACTCTGTTTATTAAATATGATAAGTGTATTGACATTATATCGATAGTTTAAAAAACAAGAATGTGTCTATAGTACACGGATGCCCCACTCACACTATCATTTTCTATGTTCAGTAGACCGTGAAATTTGGGTCAAAAATTTAATTTTTAATTAAAATTATAAAGATCATATCATAGGAAACATGTGTACTAAGTTTCAAGTTAATTGGACTTTAACTTCATCAAAAACTACCTTGACCAAAAACTTAAACCTGAACATCACACTATCATCTTCTATGTTCAGTGGACCATAAAATTGGGGTCAAAACTATAATTTGGCATTAAAATGAGAAAGATCATATCATGGGGAACATGTGTACTAATTTTCAAGTTGATTGGAGTTCAACTTCTTTAAAAACTACCTTGACCAAAAACTTTAACCTGAAGCGAAAGGACGCACGGACACACAGACGGACGAACGGAGGCACAGACCAGAAAACATAATGCCCCTCTACTATCGTAGGTGGGGCATAAAAACTAGAGTGTAAATATTATTCTCTGTGTTTGACAAATAGTACTAACTGACAATGACTTACCTATTTTCCCTCCTGATGGAGGTGTACGAACAGATAATCTTCCTGGAGCTATTGAGCTATGAGTGGAACTCTGAAATAAATGTCTGTATCTTTAATATCAATCTTTACAGATAATTTTGCAATGAAATAGATGTATTCAATCAAATCTTACTAAAAATTAAACTGTCCAAAAGTATTAAAAACCAAGAATTTATTGCATCCAGTTGAACAAATGTTAATTTAAGCTTTGGGTCGTACTTGGCACAGTCAATTCACAAAAATTGAAAAAGAGAAAAAAATGTTGTTCCAATTAGAATTTTGAACATTAAATCATTTAGGTGATGTCATAAGGATATCAACAAATCAATGATACTGTGAACATATTTGATATATATTACTTACTTGTTGATGAAAGGCTGGTGAACCTAGAAATAGAAATAAGAATTTATAAATGTAAGATCCCAACTTTGAAAAACAATTATAAAACATGCTATCTTATTATTAAGATCTATTACGGTTTCAACCATAAAAGATACAACATTAGTTTATTTTTTTGGCATTATTTTTTATTAGAATTATGATTCGTTTGCTAATTCATGTAAGGCCAAAAAAAGTTTTTCTTTTTGTAACCTTTCCTATTTTAGATATACCATTCCCAACATTAAAAGATGCCCCTGTACAGTATGTTCATTGAGAAAATTTTCCTTATAAGAAAGTTTATAAATATCTATTTGTCCATCTTAAAATCTGCCTTTACCTTTTATCATAAGTCATAATTTTCACCTATGAAATAAAAACAAATGCTTAGACAATCACATTAAATGTTATTATCTCCCTTTAGCTGTTATAATATGTTACAGTAATCAAGAACTTACCCCTTCTGCCACTAGGTGGTGTGAAAGATACTTTTCCTGAACTACTGGATGATTGGAACTATAAAATATTGAATAAGTGATAAGATTTCTTTCTTACTTCATAAGCAGAATTGACAGAAACAGTTCATTCCTTAACCATTGAAAATATTAATAACTTTTGAATAGGGCCAATAAATGATTCCAAGTTTATACTTTAATGAAGTTGAGATCATATGGATATATCCATATATATTTGACTGAATATTAATGAAAGTTTAGGTGTAAAAATTGCAAGAAAACCAATAAAATCTTATTTTCACTGGCTTAAGATAGCTATGAATTACCAATATCATCTACAAAAGAACAACATATTATTTAGTAATTTCACAAATTGCTAGAGAGAGGAGTAATGATATAATTTTATGATTTTACTTACAGACTGCATAAAGCCTGGTGAGCCTGCAATGAATAAAATGGTATCAAAGAAAATTTAGTTCATTCAAAACATCTTGAAAAAACTTTAGAACTGTTCCATTACAGCAAACATGTTACCCAGGGAAGACACTATCAAAAATGTTTTACCATAAAAAAAAGTATTTTAAGATTGGTTCCAACTTTTTCATTGTACAAAATCCATATATTTTTTGGTGCCACTTTGAAAATTTGAATTCAGCAGCTATTACTAGTTGAAAGCGCTTGTAATATAATCTTGTTTGTAGGGGAACAAAGGGATTCTCATTGAAATAAAAAAAAAAAAACTATGATAGCATTTGTTCCATCAGAAGAAATACAAAAAAGTTCTAATGAAATCACATTACACTATGCCAGATATCATCAAAGCATAATATAGTCATCTTAAATCATACCTCTAGATACTGGACTGTACTTTCCTGGAGTCATTTGCCTGAAAAATACAGGGGAAAAACTTAGGCATATTTACCATCTTAATTGCATAAAAGAAGCTGTTATTAAAGAGCAAGTTAAAACATAATTATTACATTGGTGACAATGAATAATCATGATTTCCCAGTGAAATAAAAATTTAATTAACTCCTGTGATGTCATACAACAACAGGTGTTGTTAAAGCGTTGTCAATAACTAGGTTGCATCAAAGCAAATAGTGTATGCATAATAAGCATAATAAGAGAGATGGTTCCATACATTTTCTACTTTACTTTTTTTTTTAAATCCCATTTAATGTAATACAAAGAATAACTAATCAAAGAACTGAAATATTGAAAAATATTCAACTTGAGACCAAACAAGATCAAACAACAATGATGATTAACTCATGGACTACACACATTCGTGAATTAATGGGTTGTGCTGTGACTAGTTGAATATTTTTATATGTTTAAATTCTTTAATTAGTTATTCTATTACATGTAAATTACTTACCTTCCATGTCCAGATAAACCCTGAAATGTATAAAAAAAAAAAAGAGTTATTTCCCTTGATAAAAAAAACCATCAGTTGCAGTAAAATGTTTTAACTTTGATTATCAATTAATATATCAATATTAATACAATCAAGTTATTGTCATTTATGATATATTGATAAGATTAAATAACTGTATGTGTACTCAATACTCAGGTGTACTATCATACATCTCCAAACATTTAATGCTGAATGTATATGATGTTTGCCAAAAACTCTGTTTTTTTTTGTAAGTTAAATGAATGCAATTTTTTGACAAATATATAATGCACATAAAAGTTTTGCTCACCTTTTCAGTCATCAGTCTCTTTAGATATAAATTCTCCTCTTTTGTTTTTGATAATTCTCTGAAACAGTAATTTTTTCATAAATTGTATTAACGAGAAATATTATTAAGAAATCAATAATTACAAAATGATATTAACTATTTTCAGTATCAACACACATGGCTGTATCACTAGAAAAGCCTGGTACAAGATGGTCCTTCCATGAAAATCAGACAAAAAAAATATAGAAATATTTGTATCAAAATTGATTTCTAGTAATGACACTTAACAAATACAATTTTTTTCATGCTATAAAGCTGTGACTAAAATCTTACTCATAATTCATTTACAAACTTATATAAATTTGAGGAATATTAAGTGTTATGTTAATTTTTACATTTTTGTGTTTTACAATTCATATCAAGTGGTTGTACATATGATGGTTTTTTCTGTTTTGTTGTGTATAATATTTTGTTCTTCTAAACCACTTTGTCACCTATTTTATAATTATCTTTTACAGTATGAATGCGCTATAAATAATAACAGGATATAATACCTTTCCATATCTTGATATTGTGAAATAATCCTCTGTGCATTTTGTATAAACTTTTCCATTTTAGCTATCTGAAAATCATAGGACGAACACATAAGAGCACAAATAAAATAATTTTAATTCAATTGTCACAGCTGATTGTATTGAAACTGTAGGTAAAAGTTATATCTCTGGTTAGCTTGCTTGCTAGCTGAACCATGAAGTCATTATAAGGTTAGGTATACTACCCTATTTTAAGAGTAGCAGTCTGACGAATAACCAATCTACCTGCCTGTAGGACTAGGCTACTTCGAAAGGAGGGTAGAATACCTAACCTATTAATGACTTCACAGTGATCAATCATTGTCTAAAGTTCTCATTTAGATTACTGTCCCTACAAGAAAAAACAACTATAACTTTACTTCTACTACTACTACTAATAATAATAATTGGTATTGTCCAAACTGGCACTTAATTTTTATTCCACACTTTTGGTACTTTGATATAGGACAAGTATGTACCTTATCTTTCAGGTGATTAACAAATCTTCTTCTGTGACTGTCTTGAAACTCCATCACCTATAATTATGTAGGAAGTAATATAGAGTAATGGTTTGCAACAAACTTTTGAAAATTAAAATGATAAATAATGCATACATGTAAAGTTGCAACAAAGTTATTTGTGTGGCTTTCTCATAGATGAAAGCACATGTCTTTATTTTATTATTGATGTATTTAAAATGCTTTTAATGTAAAAAAAAAAAAGAAGTGTTTTCTGATGTACATGTATGCAAACAAGAATCTGTCCATAGTCAAGTATGCCCCACTCGCACTATCATTTTCTAGGTTCAGATGACCGTAAAATAGGGTAAAAAAAAGTTCTAATTTGGAATTAAAATTAGACAATCATATCATGTACGACTCATGTATACTGAGCAATATTAAATCTACAGTAAAAGGCTTCTTTTGTTTAGGTTTATATAAAATTATTTACTTTACCTGGTAAAACTTTTTGGAGTCATTTTTGTGCATATCTGTTGGGCTTGTAAAAAACATTTCTACTTCTGGTTTCATCTGAAATATAAAGTGATGTATGTTTTTTACATGTTAACATTCTATGATTCTACAGAGAAAAGAGGTGAATTAAAAACATGTACTTTCAAAAAATTTTAGTTATCAGGGTAATCTTTTCTTATGACAGTGCATTGAACCATTCTATGATAACTCAACATTTCAACTTCTGCAAGACAACTTGAATATAAAATATAGATGTGTCAGATAAATGATAATATAACAGCTAAAGGGGAGATAATTGATAATATAACAGCTAAAGGGGAGATAATTGATAATATAACAGCTAAAGGGGAGATAATTGTAATATAACAGCTAAAGGGGAGATAATTGATAACCAGAGCAATAAAGTGATGTTCAAGTAAGTTTCCAGATTTTCAAACATATCATACCTATACTTACTCTGCCTGAGAGAGTGATCTTATCACACACACTTCCACACATAGAACATCTTTCATTGCATGCTGTAGGCAAATGAAACAAAAAATTAAATCTATAACAGTAAATGTTTTTGAAAAGTTGCCAATGCTAATTTTGGATGATTTGAAAGTTTCAAAATCACTTTCAGTCCTCGAGTTTCAGTCAGGTGACATGACAATAGGATCATTCTTGATTCAACTGCATGGGCAACAGTTTGCTGTGGTGAAATTCATATTAAATAAATCGTAAAAGACATGAAATATGAGTTGTTAAAACCCTTAAGCCACAAATATTGTTGAAATCTATTTATCTTTATATTGAAAAATTGTTTTTTGTGAAAAGACAATATCTTCTGGATTTATATATAAACATACCAACTCTAGAACATTTTTCACAGTATATGTGACCACAGTTTGTCAGACTAAAACCAATACCCTCACCAGGCTGTCGGAAACAGGTATTACAATGTAACCAATCTGTCATTACTGCATTTACTATTATTTAATCCTGCAAAGCAAATGAAATTGTGTTTGATGTCCTCAGATGTGTTGTTGAAAATGATAATAATTTATACAGAAAACAAAAAGGATGATTTATTAAACAAAAAACCAATAAATAAAACATGAATATGACACTATGACAATTTGAAAAAATAACAATCATAGATTACAAGTAAAATGACGAGAATGTTTCAGTAGGATTGATATTGTTTATAACTTTGAAAATATGAAACTAGAACCTCTTGCAATTTATGGAGGGAACATTTCTGATGTCCAGTAATGGGGTACAAATAGCAATAATATGTATCATATAGACCAATTTTAAGTTGTTATTCATGAATAAGTTACACCTGTTAACCAGACATCAACGTGTAAATGTAGTCATCATTGGCAGATCCAGGAGGGAGGTTTCCAGGGGTTGGAACCCCCCCTTTTTTTGGCTGCTCAATTCATTTGAATGGGGACATATAGTTGGGACCACTCCCTTTGTCCTGGGTGGGGTGGAACCCCATTGAACTATCTGTTCTTACTGTGACATAATAACATAATCATTGTGACTAACAATATGATCAAATATATATGGAAACTTGAAAATGGTCCGAGTATTTAGTTAGTCTAAATAATTATGCCGTCTTGGAAGGCTATTATAAATTTGTGCTTTGACGCCTTTCAGCGGCGTCAAAGAAAAAAATAGAATAGCCTTTAAAAGGGGGGGGGGGGGTCCCAACCCAGGACAAAGGGGCCCTGTTCCAACTACATGTATATTTCCCCATTCAAATACATTGATCAGCCAAAAAAAAGGGGGGGTTCCAACCAGGCCCCTGGATCCGCCAATGTATTTTATTAAAAAATTACACTATTCTAATAGTCTTTGTTATCAATGGAAAACATAACTATCAACCTCATTCATTTATTGATGTAAGATCGTACACTGATAGCATACCCGTAGCCAGGGGGGTAGAACGAAACCCCCCTTGAAAACAAATAAGCACTGTTATTGTTAAAGTCAATGTTCTGTTCGAATTGTGACTGCTAAAGTTGAGTTTTGGAGTCCAACGAACCCCCCCTTGGAAATTTCTGGCTACGGGCCTGAATAGTAATAATACTAAATATAACATATACATTTTTTTATAGGTTTTTTTATTGAGTCACAACATGTCACTCATTCCAAGGATTTGTATAGTTAGTTCTAACTATACAAATCCTTGCTCATTCTTACTTGCTGTCAAAGTTCTGCTTGATTTATCTAAATTTAGTTGAATTCTTATGTGTCGAATAATCTTTCCTGTATAAATTTCAGTAAAATGGTATTATGTGACCTCTGCTGTTCATAATAATAATAAACCCTTAAACATTTCTTGCACTTTTTGTAGTCTGAGCGCTCTAAAACTTTTTGTCACGTGATGTATATTATTTTTTTTAGATAAACCAACATCGGGAACAGATGCGGTGTCGATCTGCGTGACAAGGGAGATAAGTGTAACAGAAAATGTCAACAATGGTGCTGTCAGAATCCAAAACGCAAAAGAAATCAAACTATAGATAAAATGAAAATATTAAGCACACGTTTATTGACAGCAACACATGATCTCTGTAAAAGGTACAAAGATACAAAAAATTGTAAACTGCCAACGCATGCAAAACTCGTCCGTAGTTCAACTTCAAGTTACTTGCAAATGTTCTTGCGTAACAACTGAGACTATCATAACCCTGTACCTGTGGTTTGACAAGAGGTCTGAGGCCACAGTTATTTCGGAGTGCATTTCTTTTAGTCAATTATTTAAAATTTAAAAAATCCCTTCGGCACTTTCTCAATAATAGTTTTACAGTGTGTTGTAATACTTTTGGGAGAATTATATATAGAAAATTTCATAAAGGGTGGTAATGGGGGGTACTTATAAAGTGAGAAACGGAAACGAAACGAAACGAAACGAAATATAACAAAACGAAACGAAATACAACGAAACGAAACGAAATCTAACGAAACGAAACGAAATGAAAAAATGGAGAAACGAAACGAAACGAAATGGAAAATGGAAAATGAAGAAACGAAATAAACGAAATAGGCCTATATAATATATCTTTTACATTGTTATAGGAGGTTAGGATTTTGATTTTAAAAACATGGTGTAATTAATTGCGTATTTTTTTATTCCAAGTTCCGAGTCCAAGTTAAGGGGGCTACCATTTGATTTTTTTTGGGGGGAGGGAGAGGGCTATGATGAAATTAAAAAAAAAAACCTGCAGGACAGGGATTTGAGTATAAAAAAGGCAAGACAGGATTGTTTAGTAAAAAAGAAGGTAGGATGAGCAACTGGGCAAAAAAACGGGATAAATTTATATAAAAAAGGCAGGACCAAATAGAGTGAAAAATAAAAAGGTAGGATAGAGATTACAACTAAATAAAATGCAGGACAAAAAATTTCATCCTAGCCCATAAAAATCAAATGGTATCTCCCTTTGAATTGGCGAAGTTGTATTTGACAAGACATTAAAAATGTGAAATGCTAACGGCTGACGAGTAGCCATAACGAAACCCAAATTGAACTGAAAAGAGATCTGATGTGAACGTTCTGTGTTACTCCCTTTTTACCAAACATGAATCTGAATGGAGATATAAATTTGGAATGTTTTTCTCCTGGGTTGGAGACCCCTTCAATCTTTTGAAAATGACTGGATCCGCTGCTGACATCGATGAGAAAGAAAATCAACATACCTAGATGGTCAGAAAGAGTCCACCATGATTTAAGTGATTAACAAATATCTACATCGTGTTGCAAGCTGATTATCTCAATATAGATATATTGAAACATCTTACTGACAGCAATTCGGACTTGTGTGTAGATTAAACCAATATCTTTGGTTAAGTTGCTTTCAAACTGAACCATGAAATCATTACTTTTGAGTGTAGTTACTTTTGAAAGTAGTTTAGTCCGACATATAGACAACGTTCTGTTCATCAGACTAGACTACTCTAAAGGGCGGGTGGATTCGTTTGAATTGTTTTACATTTATCATTTCGGGCCTTTTATAGCTGACTATGCGGTATGGTCTTTGTTCATTGTTGAAGGTGTTAATAACCTTTCTCTGAAATCTAGTAGAACAATTGCTTAAAGTATCTCTGAAACAAACTCAGTGACATGACAAAAATTGGACTTTGAGCAATGAACCATGAAAATCAGGTCAAGGTTAGATGACATTTTTTAAACGGCAATTTTCATCTTATTAGCATCATATAAACCAATTATTGATAAAGTACACCCCTTATAATGAACTATAGAAATGGGGTTCAAGTCAAATGATACCTGTTATTTGAATACACCAAATATAGTGCACCTAATGCTTAAAATATAGGCGATATGGATGATCACGAAAACTTAACACTGACGTGCATGCAGATTTTACAAGATACTTAATTGTGTATATTTTGTAAGCATGCACCTGTCTTGGATTATTTAGGAGCCTGTTGTTCATGTGGTTGTTGTAGTTCATATGTGTTTTCTGTTTCTCGTTTTGTATATATTGTATTGTGTCGCGGATCATACATATTCTGAAGTGTTGATATTGTTTAAATCGCGTCTTTTTCATAGAGATAATATTTTATAGCGTCTTTTTATTTTATAATGTTTAACTTCTGTATAAGGTTATGTTGAAGGTTGGCGAGCCTGTTAAACTGTTTAAACCAGATGCATATTCAATACTACTGTCAGTAACCTGTTGTTCAGTGGTTGGTGTGGTTCATAGGTGTTTCTCGTTTCCTATATTTTGATTTACTTGTTTAAAGTTTGTATATTAAATGGCAATTTTGGGGCTTTATATGTAGCTTGCTGTTTAGTGTTAGCAAAGACTCTGTGTTCAAGTCGATGCTCATTGAACTGTTAACTTAAAATGCATTGCAACTTGGATGGAGAGTTGTCTCATTGGCACTCAAACCACATTTTAATTATAGCGTTGGTTTCCTGTTTAAATAGTTTTACATTGGTCATTTTTGACCCTTTATATCTTGTTCGGTGATTGTTCATGAGTTCGTATTGAAAGGCCGTACTCTAACCTATAATTGCTAAGTTAAACTACACTGTGGCTTGGATAGAGTTGTCTCATTCGCACTCATACAACATTTTCTGTTTAAAATCAAAATCCTAACCTCCTATAACAATGTAAAAGATATATTTTATATAGGCCTATTTCGTTTATTTCGTTGTATTTCGTTTCTTCATTTTCCATTTCGTTTCGTTTCTTCATCTTTTCATTTCGTTTCGTTTCGTTTCGTTGTATTTCGTTGCGTTTCGTTGTAATTCGTTTCGTTTCGTTATATTTCGTTTCGTTTCGTTTCGATTCCGTTTCTCACTTTATAAGTACCCGGTAATGGGTTATTTTCGTTGAATGTTTTCCACTCCTTTTTTCACATGTTTACGTGTTATGAAGTTTTATTTCTTGTGTTTTGTGCGATGTGCGTGCCTCACGATCTCTTTTATTCGTTTTCCTTAATGTTTTGTGTCGCTACTTTTAATTAATTTCTCGTCCTTGATTTAAGGAGGCTTGCGGGTATAAAATTTTCAGAAAAAAATCAAGCGTTTATTTTTCATCACAAATTTTATTAATTACAATAAGAAGTTGTTACTTTATCATATGGTACAAAAAATATTCCAAAAAATCAATACATTATGGCCCCAGATGACTTTTAAAATGTAGATATCATTGAAAAAGGTCCAAATTATCTCCCTTTGGTGCAAATTTTTTTTTTGGCATAAAAATTTAAATATCTTTTTTAACTCATCGGTGACCTATATTTTTTATTGTTGTTTTCGAATAAGCTGTACATTAACTAAATAATTGTAAAATTTTAGCAATTTCTGTAATTTAGTTCTTTTTTAATTTCTATATTACCGCTATTTCTCCTATTAGTTCAACAGAAAAAAGGGACATTAGCAAAAATGTATGCTTCTTTTGAAGACAGATTTTGAGCGTAAATGAACGGTGACCCTATATTTTTATTTCATTTTTCTATTAGGTATAAGATAAAGTTAATTTATAGAAAAATATAGCGATATCTTATATTAAATAAAAAAAATTGATTTAGACCCTCGAGCCCCCTTAAAAGTAGACTGGTACTAAATTCAAAGTCAGTCCGGAGATTGTTTTAAATTATGTGTTCCTAAAATATTTAGAATGGCTATCAAATTAATTATTAAATATGTATGATATTTTTCTTTCCAATCAGTTGCAACTAGTGGACTACAGTGCAGGGTCATCATTAGTCCATCAGCTGGTAGGGCAAAATTTCAATTCTGTGTTACATCCCAGGGTACCGCAATTTTTTGGTATAAATTTAAAGAGTAATATATGAAGATTATTTTAAGAGGTGTTAGACTTTTGAAAAAGTGTCCAAAAGGGGTTAAAAGGGGACTTATTTAAGGGTATATCAAAAATTTTGTTTTGCACATACATGTATTTACAGAAAAATGTAAAAATAACCAATAATTCAGTACTATTCTTTTTATTAAATGGAACAAATCATATCTTATTAAAACGCAGGCTAATTTTCAATTAATTTTTAAATCATAGAGGACCAAGAAAAAAGGGGGAGGGTAATTTCCAAAATTCATGATTTTGAATGAAAAGAAGCAAAAGTACTAATTTCCTTGATAAAATGGTATATTTTTCATATTGAATCATAGAGCATAATGTAACTACAATGTAAAGGCTGTTGAAAAAAATATTTAAAGGTAAGAAACAAAAACATAGAATCAACGACAGACACAAACATAGGCAACTAGAAATGCACGATTCTGTCACAAATTTATACATTATATTCATGAAATAACTTACATATTAAAACACACAAAACTGTCAGGGTTTCTAGATCTCTATCTTTAAAAAAAATTTTAACAACCGAATCACTACATTTAAAGGTCACGCAGGAGGTCAATCCATATAATCATCATCAGTTTGATCACCTGCATCTACCGAATTATCATTATCATCATTTCCATCAAATTTGTCATCATCGTTATGAATATCAACGTTTTGATAATCCTTATATCTACAAGCTTTCGAGCATTTACATACAGGTACCTGTTCAGGATAAACCTTGTTGAACACATGAACATCTGTTGTTGGCACAACCAGCTTTAAATGAACAGCACTTCAGAATTATTAAAGCATCTAACGCTGGTGGTTGGTCTGGCCAATTGATACTGATCAAATCGTTCTAAACAATCCAACTATAGTTGTTTAGCAACAGACCAGTGTTGTGTTTAAGAGCAGATTTCCAAATCTGTGTGAAAGTTGGATGGTTTAATGTGCTTTAACATTGCATCTTTTGTTGGGGGCAGTAGATGACAATAAATCTTTTTTTGGTTGCATTTCAAAACGTTCTGATCTTTATTTATCAATATTTTTAATTTCGTAGCCATATATAGAACACGAAATCCTCTCGAGTGTTTTGCCAACTCTTCGTCAACCTCTTCAAAGGTTTCACCACGATGGAATAGACCTTCCGAAAACACATAACGTGCCAAAAAGCCGAATACTTTGCTTTTTTTCCTTTACCAGACAAAACACTTACTGAATCACAACCTGTACTGCTGTGAAATCCTGGCAGTTTTCTACAAACATTCTCACCAATCTAACAATGTTAGAATTGATATGCAACTGTGAAAATAGTAAGCCAATACTTCCACATCAATGTCAGAAGGTTTTATAACAATAGTTCGTAACTTTTGTCAGCTGAATAATTTTGCATTAAGAACCATTTTGTAATTGGCTTCTTCCTGTTTGATTATAAGATAAAACCATTCTATGCTATTTCATTTCCAACATTTATTTTGTGGCACAGACTTCCATGTGATACAAATAAATCAATACATTCAAGTGTAAATCTATGGGATTATTTACTCTTTTCCAAAACAAAGAATTCAACAAGAGCAACTTTGTTTTCCCCAACTAACAAACATTGCTTCCATTCCCAAGAACACGATTGTGATGGTCTAGAACTTATATTAATGATTTGCGCTCCCAAGGACCTGTTGTTTTAATTTTTTTATGGATATTGTGGGATACTATAATCAGTGACAAAATCAATACGGGACCTCTTTTCGAAACTAAAAGGATGGTTTTTTAGCTCACCTGGCCCAAAGGGCCAAGTGAGCTTTTCCCATCACTTGGCGTCCGGCGGCGTCGTCCGTCGTCCGGCGTCGTCGTCCGGCGTCGTTAGCTTTTACAAAAATCTTCTCCTCTGAAACTACTGGGCCAAATTAAACCAAACTTAACCACAATCATCATTGGGGTATCTTGTTTAAAAAATGTGTGGCGCGACCCGCCAAACTAACCAAGATGGCAGCCATGTCTAAAAATAGAACATAGGGGTAAAATGCAGTTTTTGGCTTATAACTCAAAAACCAAAGCATTTAGAGCAAATCTGATATGGTGTATAATTGTTTATCAGGTCAATATCTATCTGCCCTGAAATTTTCAGATGAATCGGACAACTCGTTGTTGGGTTGCTGCCCCTGAATTGGTAATTTTAAGAAAATTTTGCTGTTTTTGGTTATTATTTTGAATATTATTATAGATAGAGATAAACTGTAAACGGCGATAATGTTCAGCAAAGTAAGAGTTACAAATAAGTCAACATGACCGAATGGTCAGTTGACCCCTTTAGGAGTTATTGCCTTTTATAGTAAATTTTTAACCATTTTTCGTAAATCTTAGTTATCTTTTACAAAAATCTTCTCCTATGACACTACTGGGCCAAATTAATCCAAACTTGGCAACAATCATCTTTGGGGTATCTAGTTTAAAAAATGTGTAGCGTGACCCAGTCAACCAACCAAGATGGCCACCACGGCTAAAAATAGAACATAGAGGTAAAATGCATTTTTTGGCTTATAACTCAAAACCAAAGCATTTAGAGCAAATCTGGCATGGGATGAAATTGTTTATCAAATCAATACTATCTGCCCTGTAATTTTCAGATGAATCTGACAACCAGTTGTTGGGTTGCTGCCTGTGAATGGTTAATTTTAAGGAAATTTTGCTGTTTTTGGTTATTATCTTGAATATTATTATAGATAAAAATAAACTGTAAACAGCAATAATGTTCAGCAAAGTAAGATTAACAAATAAGTCAACATGACCGAAATGGTCAATTGACCATCTAAAGAGTTATTGTCCTTTATAGTCAATTTTTAACAATTTTCATAAAATTGTAAATTTTTATTAACATTTCCACTGATACCACTGGGCCAAGTTCATTATAGATAGAGATAATTGTAATTATCGGTCGTCCCACTGTCTATATCACTCTGTCCAGCTCTTAATATTATTCCGTATCATGTCTTTGTGACGTCAAATATGTTGACCCGGCCTTAATAACTTTGACCCGGACTTATCAGCGACGTCATAATGTTTGAACCGACGTTAATAACTTTGACCCAAACTTATCAAGTCATCTTTTATGTGCTGGTGAAACAAAGAAAACACTTCTGAAACACGCAAATATAGCCCGATAAATCGATTATCAGATTATCTGCATATTGATATTGTAAAATATCAGCTGCTTGACATTATATGAAGGCTTTTTGATCTCGTTCGCTACGCTTACTCGACAAAAAGCTTCATATAACGTCTCTCAGCTGATATTTTACGATATCAGCATGCAGATAACCTGATAATCGGTACGCAGCAAGACTGTTTAGTAAAGTAAGATTTACAAACACATCACCATCACCAAAACACAATTTTGTCATGAATCCATCTGCTTCCTTTGTTTAATATTCACATATACCAAGGTGAGCGACACAGGCTCTTTAGAGCCTCTAGTTATAATAACAATTGCCAAATAAAAAAAGTGCTTGGTATCCTAGTAATGGGTTGAATAACTGCCATGTCATCAAATATCAACATGCTTTCCTAAGGAATGACCATTTTCTAAAAAAATATCCAGGACAGATTTTAATTTTCATTACATGTGTACCATCAAAGTTTGCAAGATACATTGGAAGAGGACCTAATTCAAACTGGAGAACGTATCGCATAACCAACTATCTTGTCTGGGCTATGACAAGCAGGCAACATTTTTTTTTCATCTGCTCTCAATGTTTTGTTGTTCTTATCAGGCAGTAACTGCTTGTTTTTTATTTCCTTTTTTAAAAATGTAAGCAATGATAATCTTTTAATTGTTTTGAAGATATTGGTTGACATTTGTATAATTAAATTCCGCGAGGTGAACCAACGCCTGTGAAATCGTTTTGGTAGAGTCCCTGAAGTGGATACCTTGGTATGCCGGGTTGTCAAATCATGCAAATGAATGCAATCCTTAAATAATAATTAAAATTGACAACAACACTTCAAAAGATCTGCAATTTTATTATCTATGTCTACATGTTTCGCCTGCAAGGCAGGCTTCATCAGGACAATTTTTATACAGAAATTGAGCCCCTGAAGTACTCAAAGTGGTGCATTGAATTTGACGTCGTCATGGTGAGAGAAACAATGAAAAGTGAAAGTAGCAATACAGAGTTATAAATAGATAAGATAAATATAGAAAATTAAAGTTTGTATACAATGTAACTTGAGTTCGTTTTACTATTATATGATACATGAAATTGTTCTAAAGGCTTGGCAAGATTATGATCGCCGCTGTGGATAATAAAATTGTCAAAAACTGTTCCTTTGTTAATTATTTGGTGACTTTATATAATTTTTGGATCGTGGCCAGGTTGGAAGAGAAGCCTTGCGAAGTGGTAGGAACCATGGGAAGTTCGTCCTATTAGATGCCAAGCCTTTAGAACAATTTCATGTATCATATAATCATATATTTATCTTATCTATTTATAACTCTGTATTGCTACTTTCACTTTTCATTGTTTCTCTCACCATGACGACGTCAAATTCAATGCACCACTTTGAGTACTTCAGGGGCTCAATTTTTGTATAAAAATTGTCCTGATGAAGCCTGCCTTGCAGGCGAAACATGTAGACATAGATAATAAAATTGCAGATCTTTTGAAGTGTTGTTGTCAATTTTAATTATTATTTGTATAATTAGTTATCAAAGGTATAAGCCGTTCATTAATGAAAATTTTTGAAGCAAACTTTCCCTTTTCATACGCGTTTAGAAGGTTGCACATTAATTCCGAAGAAGCTACAGAACCCGAGAACAAGCCATATAACTTCTCAGATGTTTCAAATGGATTTGGCCAGCTTTGCAGTGTCTGAAACAATTTCATAACATCAGTTTTGTCTCGCTTCATTCAAGTTTTTTAAAGTTCTTTTTGTGCGGATGTTTCATGGTTACCCATTCCTACCAAATCTCGAATTTTAAGGATATTGAAGCTCTTTCCACTGCTGGTGGACGTTTCGTCCCCGAGGGTATCACCAGCCTAGTAGTCAACAATCTGTGTTGACATGAATATCAATAATGTGGTCATTTATATAAATTTCCTGTTTATAAAACTTTGATTTGTTCGAAAAACTAAGGATGTTCTTATCCCAGACATAGACTACCTTAGCCGTATTTGGCACAACTTTTGGGAATTTTGGATTCTCAATGCTCTTCAACTTTGTACTTGTTTGGCTTTAGAAATATTTTGATATGAGCGTCACTGATGAGTCTTATGTAGACGAAACGCGCGTCTGGCATACTAAATTATAATTTTGGTACCTTTGATAACAATTTCATGTACATTTAACAACCAACGCTTAACAGAATCTTGATTTAAACTGAAAACAACAAAGCCAATTTTTTTTGTATCTCTTAGAAACCTAAGAAGGTAAAAAGTATGGCCAATTCTCATTACTGACTATTTGATGTTCATTCAAAGCGGTGTTTGTCGATTGAATGACTTAATAATCTTAAGTCAATCACTACATAGATAAAACACAAAATGTAATCAAGCACACTTTTTTGAGTTCGATAGAGTGCACCTTTTCTGAACGCAAAAAAACCCCACCTTCATTTGTACTTTTTCAGTAATATTTTGTTACACATTCACTTTATAAAATAATTTGTCTCACCAAAACATCATAAATCGACATTTAAATGTGTGTTTTCAGTTGCAAATTGATAATGCTTAAGTGTGAATGCATTGTACATGTTGTATACTGAATCAAAGACGGTAATTTGATGATTTCCGTAATTTAACGAGTATTTGCACGTACATATATTTTATCAAATATTTCATCTTTTAGACGATATATAAATACTGCAAATGATTGAAACATTGTATAATGATTAATTCTAAAGTTTAATTAACTAAAACGGGTAAATGTATAACGAATTTCTTTATGAAAGGAAAAAAAATACCTTAATTTTAACCCAAAAAATCGGATCGTTTGTAATGTAAGAAAAACTTTTTTTTAAAACAAAAAATCTTCAGAGTAACATTAAATATGATAGTTTAGTATCTGTTTTAGTTGTTTACACCTATACTTTATTCTTTTTTAGTCGCTTTATATCAAAAAATTAAATTAAAAATTACTTAGTCGTGATTGCTAGATGAGGGGACCATTGAAAGGGGCGTTTTTAAACCTCTTTTGGACACTTATTTTTTAGTCTAACACCTAGTATTTTATCAATAAGATAATGAAGTTGAATTCTATCAAAAAAAATCGCGGTACCCTGGGGTCTAACACAAACTCCTTAACTAGAGCGCTTTTGAGAACTAGCTGATGGACTACATGTCCATTATATAATGACAAGATTTTCTCCAAGAACAGTTGATTAATAAATCATTTTACTTTTTCCATTAATATTAACTATTTTATTTCCGATTTTTATTTTCCGTACAGCGTTTTTTGCGATTTTTCTTTCACATGTTTCTGTGTTCATGGCCCCCTACTACCCTCTTCATCAGCTCTATATTAAAATATGTTAAAATGGTCTTGAAATCTTTTGACAGCTTCCGTAAATATGCTAATTCTTAATTTTTACAGCCGGACCTTTATTTTGAAATTCATGACCCAAATTATGTTACAGTGTAAAATGTCAACCCCTCTACTTGCTATTTAAAGCCTGTTTTAGGCATAACACATGAAGAAATAATTTTAGAAGGCGTATAAAAAAAATTGCAAGTAACACACTGTCCACAGAAAGGACTTTATTCGCGGGCAACAAAGATCAAAGGACAATAACTGTGTTCCCAGACCAAGAGGCTTGCAAGAGGTTTCGGCCAACTACATGTAACCGATTCAGACACAAGTCAATCATCATGTTTTTGAAAACAATATTATTGTATTGCTGCACTGTAGTTGAAAAAAGGAGATAAAGCAGTACTTGCAAATATAGAATTAAGAAAATGTGGTAACAACACCAGTCCAAATGACTTAGAAATTTATAACTACAAATGTATCATGACTATGGGTCACCATACAGGCATTCAACAATGAGCACCACTGGTATTGCATAATAGTATGTACATTGTAGCTATGAATACCATTTCTTCTCAGTCTGTCCATGCTATACATCATTGAGGGATACTATATATATATACAAAATATTAATAAAAATCCTAATTCCAATTAAATTTATTAAATCATTGTAAACTTTTGAATAGCCATCTACCAGTCATTATAAAAATCCCCATAAAATATATTAATGATTGTTTTTTATTGAGAACATCTGTATAACTTGTATTTCTTTTAATATGCAACCTAATTTTTGTTTGTGTTCTTTTTTTAATTGTTCATGAACATTAATAATGTGTTAACTATTGATATTTACAGTCTTTTCTTCTTCGCTGTGAATACCACTGTCTCTCTAATATAATTATATTCAATTTAACTATTGTCAGTTTATTGTATTAATTTAATGTAAATGTGTTTGTGCTAATGACATATTGTCTATTGTCTATAAAAGGCCATGAAAAGACAAATGTAAAACAATTCAAACAAGAAAACTAATGACCTGGTTTATGTCCAAAACAATAAATGAAAAAAATTATAATATACAACAACAAACACAGAATAACAGGCTCCTGACTTACGAAAGGCACATTCAGAATATGGCTGGGTTAAGCTTAAAGTTTGTTGGAGCCAAAACCCTTCCCGTAAACATTTTTTAACCATAAGTTAAGGTAAAGTTCATCCTTTGGCTAAAATGACTATGTTATGTTTTCACCTCAAAATTTCCTCTGAATACAGGTAAACCTGTGCATCTGGAAAAGTTTTTGGACATAGTATGCCCTAGATAGATAAAATTCCAATTCATTGCATATATGTTGTTGAAAATTTTAAACTTATTAACTGAGATTTTTTTATTTTATTTTGGAAGCTTTATGTTTAACTAGGCACTGTCCACATCAATAGAAAACTGAATCATAAATATCATTTTGTAGAACAACATGTTTGGAAATTCTGAAGATTATAAAAAGACATTTGACAGTCAGTGAAACAGCAACAGCATTGAGACCATTTTATCTGGCAGTACATCCAGATTTTTATGGACAGTTTCCAGTTGAAAGGGTAAGTACTTGAGATAGTTTTTGATATCTTGATGCTTTAGATACTGTAAATTCAGAAATTATTGCATGCATTTATTATTGCGATTTTGTCAATTTTGACTTAAATGCAATTTTAATTTTTACGATTTGGATAAAAACCCTGTTTAATTCATATAAAACATTTTAAAATGCGAGTTTGAATTATTGTGTTTACAACTCTGTCACATTTTTTGCAATAATAAAATCACCGCAATAATTTTTGAGTTTACAGTACTGTTAATTCAGAAATTATTGCGAGGTTTTTATAACTGCGAAAAATGCGACAGAGTTGTAAATGCATTAATTTAAACTCACATTTTGAAAAATTTAGATGAATTAAATAGGATTTTTCTCAAAAGTGTAAAAATTAAAATCCCATTTAAGTCTAAAATGACAAAATCGCAATAATAAATGCATGCAATAATTTGTGAATTTACAGTAGTAACTTTTTCAGTTTATATGCTGTCAGAGGCAGGAACATATATATTAACGTTAGATATACTGTTCCCAGCCTGAGGGCATTGCATTATTGTTTGTAGTGACTAGAAGTGTACCAAAATGATGATGTGGAATGGAGAAACAGAATATCTTATACCACCCTTAACAGCAATGTCTAACACTCAAATAATCACATACATGCAGCTGAACACTGTATAAAGTTGTGTTAAAAGTCAAATTATTTCAGTCCAACACTTGAAAGGGGAGATAATCTAGCACAGACATTTATAACATTATAATTTAGAGTGTAGTTAAAATGTTCTATAGTCAATGGAAGTTCCTGAAAAGGTTGAAAAGAAAGATGTGCATGTAAAAAAAAAATGTGTGACATCTTGAAGGTGAGATAAATGAACTTGAATTTGCTTTATTATCATGTCTTAGTTATATTTACTTTGTTTATGTTTCGGAGCAGAACTCATTTTAAGCCTATCAAAGAAGCACTAAACCATATTTCTGATTAATTGTAGAAAGTAAATGAAGAATCTCTAAAGAAGTTACATGAGTATATAACTGACCTTCATAAAACAGGGAGAGCAAAGCCAACTGATATCAACTTTTATGTTAGAGGAAAACAACAAAATGGTAATGTCAAATAAATAGACATTGGAACAACATACTGTTAATGAATTATTATTCCTTAATACCAATTTTTGTGGATTTCATTGTTACATGGGAACCAAAGGTATCACAAATGTTTAATGAATTAAATTTTTTTCATAGGAATGCATGTAGAATCTTTCTAAACTAGTTAGGAAATCCATGAAAAAGATATTTTTTCTCTATCCACGAAAATAGACATCCACAAATATATTGATATTCTTTCAAATATTCAGTATATAAGGAATTTCTAATGTAGTCTCTCATGTAAATTCTGTAATAGTACATGAGAACATTACATGAGAAACACTTAATAAAATTGAGAATGGAAATGGGGAATGTGTCAAAGAGACTTAATAAAATTGAGAATGGAAATGGGGAATGTGTCAAAGAGACAACAACCTGACCATCGAGCATACATCAGCAGAAGGCCACCAATGGGTCTATAATGCAGCGAGAAACTCCCGTACCCGGAGGCATCCTTCAGCTGGCCCCTAAACAATAGGTATACTAGTTCAGTGAAAATGGATGTCATACTAAACTCCGATTATACACAAGAAACTAAAATTAAAAATCTTACTTATTTATAATACTTATTTCTGTTGTGGCAAAGTGCATTTGTATTTGTAACTATTATTTGACTATGTTGCTATATATTTAACTTAATACATGAATTGTAACATATTAATAGATAAATACAAGTATGTGAATATGAAGTTACTGTCCGGAGATGTCCGATCTACTGTGACAACAGTACTGGAGTCGGTAGCTCTTCCATTAGATTATCTTGATACCATACCTAGGGGACCAGCTACCACTAAAATTAGATATGATTCATCCTATTACCATTTCACTGGTAAACAGAACCCACACGATGAGTATTACCAGGCCACCAGTAAACTACATTCAGGTACTTTGATGTAAGTACAATAACTTTTTAAATTGCCAATCATTAATTCTAATCAGACCTGCTGCATATAACTCTTAAAGGAAATAACCACTCCTAATAAGGTCAGACTAGAAAGGTCAAGATTTCTTTAAATTCAGAAATTATTGTGATGTTTGTATAATTTGGTTATAATCGCAATAATTTAAACTCCCATTTTGAAATATTTTATATAAATTAAACAGGATTTTTTTCATGTCACATAAATTAAAATCGCATTATAGTCTAAAATGACAAAACCGCAATAATAAATGCACGCAATAATTTTTGAATGTACAGTACATCAGTGTTCTTAACTTACTACATTACAATGGTCAAACAAGGGTCGAGGTACATACTATTGAGTTATCCATTGCATGTGCAAGCACCAACAAAAATCATTGATAAGACTCCAAGATTATAATTGTGTGCCTTGAGTACAACTAGAAGGGTTATCTTGAACTCTGCATATGATCTATAACTACTTCATATAATATTGATAAAACATAAAAAATAATATTATATTATTTTATTTTAGCTCATGGTTACAGAAAAAAGGTCCAGATGCCAAACTCAAATTAGAATCTAGTCAGAAGATACAGGAACAAATAGATAAACTTTATGCAGAACTGATAGATTTTGTTGGATTGGAAGATATAAATTGGTACAGTGATTGGGAGATCAATCATTATATGGGATGTCTTCGCTCATTTTCTAGATTTTGTCATAACCATCCAAAAGAAGTCAAGAATATTCTAAAAGGTTAGAAAAGATTAATTTTTTATTAACTAATACTGTAAAGGTTTTATATGATTTAAATCCGATTTATTGACAGGTTCACTTGCAATAATTACAGGTTTAATGTATACATCAATTGTATTTGGTAAGAAACCAAAATTAGTATTTTGTCATAAACATTTTTGCTAGTTGATTAAATTTTCATCACAACTTGGGGTATTCTTTCCATGATATCCATGCAAACCCTTGTTTGGAAAAGTTCTATAATGCTACACATCTTTCAGATAAGAAGTTAATTATTTTTTAGTAACAGACAAGGTGTTTGTTGACAAAGAGAAGTTAGAATATCTGGTGTTTTGTTTTTATGGTGAATTGTATTTATAATTGCTTCATGTTTTGAAGAAAGAGGTTTAGTATTTGAATAACATACATGTAACTGAAGTTGTTTTAAACAGAAAAATTGTATTGAGACTTGCTACCTCTTTTGAAGGTAAAGTTTTAGTATTTGAAAAATATATCTGGTATTGGTCTATATAGAGAAATAGTATTTATATAATTCACTAATTTTATAGGTAGAAGTTTAGTATTTGGTAACAAGCCTGGTGTCAGTTTATATGGAGAAGTGGTACTTAGCAGTGCTGATTGTGATACAGATTGGATGACTGTGAGTTTTGTATCTTTTATTATTATTAATATATTAATGAAGGAGATGTGGTATGATTGCCAATGAGACAGTTATCCATCCTCAGGAGGGGGGACTACTTCTAAACTTAAATGATAGGGTCACTAGGGTTCTGTTACCCCACCCTTTTCATATAATTTAGATTTTAAAAATGTATACCTTTTCATATATTGTTAAGGTTTTCATGTCGAATGCATGAAAAAAAAGTCACAAGAAAAAAATCTCGGGGGAAAAAAGTCACTATATATATTTTGTGTGAAATAGTCACACACACCCATTTTAACAGGAGAAAATAAATCCTTATATAAATTTTTGTAAGAGTGGAATACAAAAGTGTCAAAAGAGAACAGTTGGTGTTAAAAACACAGCTTGGAACACATTGAAAGATGACAAATGACGTTATGGGACTTATTTGACCTGATCATTTAATTATGATAGTTTACCTGATCTATTCACATTTTTTTAAACTTGAAAAGGTAACCTATTTCAGTGGCACGTCCTATCACCTGGTTAATAGGAAGTGGACCCCCCCACGATTATCCATCAGAGTT
The DNA here is from genome assembly GCF_036588685.1 of Mytilus trossulus. Taxonomy (NCBI): domain Eukaryota; kingdom Metazoa; phylum Mollusca; class Bivalvia; order Mytilida; family Mytilidae; genus Mytilus; species Mytilus trossulus. The sequence continues at coordinate 7,898,960 of NC_086378.1, forward strand.
CAAATGATGTGGATGTTCGTAATAATAGGTCACTGTATTACCTTCAACAATGGAAAAATCTCTAACCATATAGTCAGCTTTTAAAACATGTCCAGATAACAAAATTTTGAAACAAATCATAACAGAATATTATCAGAGAAATTCATTTAATTTTGTATTCTAGTAATTTATTATGATAAAATTTATTTATTGATGTTTGCAAGCCAAAAATACCCCAACATTGTTCAGTATGATTTTAAAGAAATAAAAAAGCAATATCTTTTTTTAAGTTCTTGTCCTATGTGCCAGCTTATGATGCAGTTCTAGAAAGACTACCCTACATGGAAAAGAGATTATCAGAACTTCTAGGAAATATTAAAATTGATCGTAGAAAAAAGAAGCAGATTATGATGGCAACAGAATATGAACTGATTCTTAATAAAATTCTCAATTGTTTACGTAATTGTCAAGGTGATGTTGATAGATATTTCAATGGAGAAGATTTATCTCACCTTGAACTTGTTGTAGAAGAGTAAGTGTAGCTATTATTTTGTGTAACAATTCTTTCAAAATAATACGTATTGATTTAGTTTTTATGATTTTAGAAGAAAAAAATGCATTTTATGCTGTGTATTTACATTGTACTTATCGAATACTGTGTATTCTTTATTATTCGTGGAATACCAATTTTTGTGTTGTTTGTTGGAACAGTTGAACAACTAAATTAATTGTTCAACAAATCACAAATTTGCCATTGGGTTGTGTACAGACTTTGACAAAGCCACGAAATCAAATATCCTTGAAAATGCAACATTTCCTTAATCCATGGAAAATAAATGAATCCACAGTATGCAAAAAAATCATCTGCAAATAGTTTATAAAAAGTTGTACAAATAATTTATACATTATCAAGTTAAATGTAATTTTAAAACAAGAGGGGTCTTCATACTGTGGAAAATAACATTTTACTTTAGCCATATTGTTTCCTCCCCTGTAAATATACATGATGCACAAGTTAAGTTTATATACCATATATATATTTGATATCCAAATAACTGCAGAATTATTTTATTTTAATATGTTTGAAAAAACTACGGCTCTTGTCAGCCTATTTGGTCCTTAAAGAAAGACAGCATCTTCAAACAAAATTGATTGATATTGATATACTGCTTATTGACTTGTGATTTATGATAGATTATTGTATTTAACAGAGGATCAGCACCAATGACATTATCCTCTACTGGAAAGTTTGTAACCCCTTCCTCTATACCTGGAATAGTGTTGGTTAAATTCATAGCTGAAAATAAAGACAAAGCCTATATGATACTACAGGATATGGCATTGTAAGTTGATATGTATACATGTGTTAATAAAAAGAAAATGTCATATTTTTCTTTAAAAAATAAGAAAGGACATGATTGCCATTGTGATATTTACATAACAAAACGCAAAGGATGATAATGCAAACAACTTTAAGTCAATATACATTCTTCAACAATGAGCAAAAAAACTATCATATACCATGGATTAATTATCATTCATGGGATACCAGAGTATGTGGATTTCAAAGGTATAGGTGGACCAGGATTTTCTTAGTACAATGAAGTAGAAATTGTGTACAGCCTGTATAGGATTTGCAGACATTATCACAACAAAAATCAATATCCACAAACCTACAATTTCCTTTCTCAATTTTTTTTTTTTACAATCTACAAAAATTAGTACATTCAAAAATAGATGAATCAACAGTAGTTAGCTAGAAAAGGCCCTGTATGAAAAGAAATATAAATGAAAAAATATGTTAATTTTCCGTTTCTGCACTCTAAGACATTGCTTCAACTTGGACAGAAATGTCATTATGTTGTGAAAAACATATCATTAGGTTTGAATTAATCCAAAGACTTTTGCATATATCCAAGTGTCCTATGGACACATTCTTCTTTTATTTTTTTTTGTTTAAGATTTGTGTATAAGCTAGAAATACATCTTTCCAAATTTTCATTTTTTTTTCAGACAAGGAGGGATGGAAAAGATGTATGAAAAACTTTTAATAGAAGAGTTTCAGTTGTTATCACTGAAGAAAGAAGAAAATGTATCACCTCATAAAATGATTCATTGTTGTGAGAGGTTGCTGTATGATCAAATCTTTTTACAGTCTGGACTACACAATTCTAAGTTAAATATAGCTCATTACTATGCACTGATGCATGATGGGGAAATGACCATACCGTGGAACTGGACTAGTGATATTTCATAAATGTTTGGTTGCAATAATTTGTTCAAATATGAATTTGTATTTTATACCTGTCATTTTAACTTTGTGTGGAAAAAATACTTACTTTCCCATATGATGTACATATATATTAATTTTTGGTGATTTGTTCAACTTTGAATTTGTATTTTGTACCTGTAAGAGTGTAGAAAAAACACATACATCTATTGCATGTAGTTTATATAATTAAAACACGTGAGAACCCCTTTATAAATGATCAGATATTAAGATTTTGTGTATTAAGTTTGCACAGCCTATAATCAGCTAAAAAAAAATTAGGCAGCTAAATAAAGCAGGTATCAGTTTTTAATGTCTTTTAATTTTTCAGCTTTGGCCAATAGAGGCAGTTAGTGAGTGTCCATGAACAAGGAATTCTGTTAAAAAACTTGAATCTGATTAAATCATATACATGAGTTCTGTCAGCGAAAATAGTCAAGATAAAAGGATAGAATTTGTTTAAACTTGTATATTTTCGTAATCAGATGGCAAACATTAATCAGTTAAAATGTAAACGGTAATTTATTCAGAATTATCCCAGAAAATACTACAGGAAATAATGCCTGGGTATCTTGCCTCACTGCTTTAGATTAATCCTGGCAGAATACAATTACTGTGGATTCATTATAATTCATTGGATACCAATTTTTGTGGATTTCCTGGGAACCTTGGAACCACAAATTCAAATTTCCAACGAGTTACATATTTTGTACAGGAATTTGTGCAGACTTTGAAAAAACCACGAAATCAAATATCCATGAAATGGAAGTTTTCCTCAATCTTCCAAAATTGGTACCCATGAATATAAATGAATCCACAGTACTTTTTTATTGCATTTTATGAAGATGCGTTGTGGAATGGCATAAATCTGACATACACTAGGTAATATGTAGCGTGCCAAAAATGTATGGAAAACCACTTATTAATTAATGTAAAATACTAAATGTAAAATTTAAAAATTAAGATACAGTAACCAAAACTTTTTGGTTTATATTTTCAATTTGAATCAACTGTTATAAAATTACTAATCAGAACAATTGACATAATAATTGTGAAAGTTGATCAAACTTTAAACATATTCTGCTTATGTTAAGCAGAGAATGTCCAAGTTTCCAGACTGGACATTTGTATAAAAAGTATTCCATCTTATAATCCATATTGTTTGAATATTTACTGATTTTTAGGGTTAGCTGTGAACAATTTATTTATTTTTGTATCACAATCAGTAAACTTCAATGATTACATTAGATGTATGTTTCATTATAATATGTTATTCTGATTGGCTAACTGCACATCTCACGTTATTCCTCAAGCAATTGCATTACGCTATAAAATTTATCATTCATGATGACATGAGATCCCACAATAACTTGCACAGGCGACTTAAATAAAAAATTGCTAAAATTCATGTTTTCATGATCCTAGCTAAAAATTGTAATTATAAGTATTGAATGCTTCCTTTTGTAACTTCTTACCGTTGTTTAAGTGTTGACCATGCACACATTTTAAGAATGGAGCTCTTCCGCGCTTCATACAAAATGTACTTAGGTCAACTCTTTATCACCCCAATGAAGTCACAAAAAGAAGCATTCAATTCTTTTAAAAATGGAATAAGTTACTCTGTCATACACTTTATTTCTGTCAGCACCATTCTATAAAGCTCAAATAACATGCATTTTAAGAAATCAACTTTTTTTTAAAAACAACGTATGAAAAAATTTTCATAGAATAAATTGAATGCAAAGTAGAGACAAGAGTCAAATGTAATGATATTCAATTCATGTCTGTATTTTCTTCATTTTATCTGTAAATCTTTTGAGACTGAAGGTTGTAGAATTAAGATTTTAAAGTCCACTGTGTATTCATTTATTTTCGTGGGTATCAATTTTCGTGGATTGCTTGAAATTTGCATATTCATGAATATTTGATTTCGTGGTTTTGCCAATCTCTATAAAAAAAGCCTATTGAATTAGTGCATTCGTTGAACATTTGAATTTGTGGTTCACCTGTACCTACGAAAGCCTAGAAAATTGGTATCCAACGAAAATAATAAAGAATCCACAGTATATTAAAAACCTCAAAATAAGTCCCCATTAAATTGTATATTTTCAAGAATTTAGAATATTGTAAATTTTGAATACTCTGGCTGTAAATACCATACTTTGAAAGTTATTTTCAGTCAGTATTGGCATTATTGTTTGTATTGATATACCTTTGTGAACTTAAGCAGGACGGCCTGTGTCATAGCATATACATTTTGTTTACTTGTATCAAGGATTTGTATAGTTAAATCCTTGCTTGTATACTTTATATTTGTTTGTTTTAGATAAACAGCATTTTCAAGATTTGAATGTTTTGCCAAACATAATTTGGTATGATTTATTTGTTGATTTTGTTTTTTTATTTGAATGTTTGTTGATTTTGTTTTTTTTATTTGATTTTTTTGTTGAATTGTTTTATTATTGATTGTTTGTTTACTACCATGTAGGGCATTGTACTTCTTTATTTAAAAAAAAAAAAATTTGTGATGTAAAACCTTTTTAGGTCTATGATATTTGGCCATAGAGTTCCACTGTTTTGGATTGCATAGCTTAATTTTCCACAACCTCAATTTGTTACAGCTTTATGTAAGCTTCTACATGTCAATTGACGCTTAACAGCTGTATTTATTCACGAAAAACCAGACAGACCTATTGACAGCATTTATCAATCTTTGCTATATTTATATCATTTGTATTGCTGTGTACAAAGGCTAATTTTTAACCTCTGGAACATCTACTAATTTTAGCTCACCTGGACTGAAGGGCCAATTGGGCTTTTCTCATCACTAATCTTCCATTGTCGTTGTTGTCATTCATCATTAACTTTATCAAACAATTTCTCTGAAACTACTGAACCAAATTTTAACAAAAGCAAGCTACAATCATCATTTGGTTATTAAGTGTAAGAAATGTGTCCAATGACCCTAACTGCCAACCAAGATGCCTGACATTGCTAAAAATAAAACATAGGAGGAAATGCAAGGTTTGTCTATTATTTTGAAAACCATTATAAGAGAAAATCTGACAGGAGCAAAGATGTTTAGAATGTTGAGCTCTACCAAAACTACATCGAAACTGTAAGACAACTTCTTTTAGAAGTTATTGCCCTAAAATGTGAAATTTTACCTTTTTTTCATTTCTATATAACTGCAAAATTTAAAAAAACTAAACTAAAAGTACATATTCACCTTACAATCATTCCAAGACCAAAGAACCTTTAAATATATTTGACATGTTGCTCATCTAAGGAACATGCTTATTCAGGAAAACATAACATTAACCAATGAATCGTTAAAATGAGGCCACGGTCAGATGAACCCTGTCAGACAGACATGCACACCTTACATTTATTACATGCTCTGAATATAGTTGACCTTTTGCATATGGTATCTTAGAAACGAATTGAACAAGGAAAATACATATTGAGAAATTAACTGTTTATATCGGGTCAAGGTCAAATAAATCATGACACTGAAATGTACATCATAGAATATTTTCATAGAGCAAATATAATTGACACTTTTGTATACAGTATTTGAAAATCAAAACACAAAAAATAACTTCAACGACTGAAACATAAACATGCAGTGAAGGTCAGAGGACACCTGCCAGTTGGACAATGTCCACCTTACAATCATTGCATACACAAAATGTAGTAGCAGTAATACAATAAGAATTTGTTTTTGTCAAAACGCAAAAACTAAAACAGAACCACTGAACCATGAAATTAGATCAATTTCAGATGACACTTAACAGTTTGACATGTACACCTTCTAGTCATTCTATACATCAAATATAGTAGACCTATTGCTTATAGTATATGGACTTGACAACCAAAACTTATCCTTGTTTACTGAACCATTAAATGAGGTCTAGGTGCAGTGAAAACTATTTGACAGGTATGAGGACCATGCAAATTACGCACATACCAAATATGGTTATCCTATCACTTATAATAAGAGAGAAAATAAGAAAACTAAAAAATGAGATCAATGGAAATATGACGGACAGAAACTTCGTATCATTAGGCATCTATATAAAAAGTATGAAAGATCCTGGTCTTCTACCTTCTGAAATATTGAAGTTTTAAGATGTTTGTTAATGTTGCAGTCACCGCCAGAACACATCACTATGTTGAGCTTTCTGAGACAGAAGTCGCAGACTTAACTAAAATAATCAGCACAGCAATTGCTGAATAGAAATCACAGAGTCAAATCTGGTTCCAAATGGGACAATTCCAGCTTAAGTAAGTGAAATCAAAATTTGAATATGGAACATTTTTAACTACAGCATTTGTGCCTCGATGCGACAAGAGCCACAGTATGAACGAGTAAGACTTGCGTATTATATACCTCATTTTCATGGTTCACTGGTTTTTCAAAAACTAGTCAACTGTCTTGGGTTTAGGGAATTTGAAGGATTGTATTAAGGTGTGCATGTCTGTCTGATAGGTGTCGTCTGATTATGACCTCATTTTAATGATTCATTGCCGGTCAATTTAAAGTTTTGTGTTTTGGTCTGTTTTTCAATTACCATTAATGATATATCAGTATATTGAATAAAAATTGTAAGATGCACATGTCTGTCTGACAGGATTATCTGATCTTGATTTCATTGCCATGGATATTCAAAATTGTTAAGTTTTTGTAATATTTGTAGTGAAACCTTTATCTCTGATACTTTGTCATGAAGTCTTGTTAATTGAATAACCAATTATGTCTCGCCTCAATGATTTGATTTTGGTATGACCAACAGGGAATGAACTGACGAAGGCATGGTAAAGATGTACTCTTTTAGATAGAGATTGAATTGATGAAGGCTTCCTGAAAATGTGCTGTTTCCTAAAGAAAATGTATTGGTGATGGTGTTTCTGATAGAGATTGAATTGGTGAAGGCGAGATAAAGGTTTGGTGTTTCTGATAGAGAATGAATTGTTGAAGGCGTGATAAAGGTCTGCTGTTTCTGATAGAGAATGCATTGTTGAAGGCGTGGTGAAGGTTTGCTGTTTCTGATAGAAAACGAATTGTTGAAGGCGTGATGAAGGTTTGCTGTTTCTGATAGAGAATGAATTGTTTAAGTCGTGATGAAGGTTTGCTGTTTCTGATAGGGAATGCATTGTTGAAGGCGTGATGAAGGTTTGCTGTTTCTGATAGATAATGCATTGTTGAAGGCGTGATGAAGGTTTGGTGTTTCTGATAGAGAATGCATTGTTGAAAGCGTGATGAAGGTTTGGTGTTTCTGATAGAGAAAGAATTGGTGAAGGCGTGACACAGGTTTTTCTGTTTCGGATATAGAATGCATTAGTGAAGGCGTGATAAAGGTGTTCTGTTCCCGATAAAGATGAAATGGTGGAGGCGCGATAAAGGTATTCTGTTTCTGATGGAGAATGAATTAGTGAAGGCGTGATACAGGTGTTCTGTTTCCAATAGAAAATGAATTGGTGAAGGCCAGATAAAGTTTTGCTGTTTCCAATACAGAATGAATTGGTGGAGGTGTGATAAAGGTTTGCTGTTTCCGATAGAAAATGAATTGGTGAAGGCGTGATAAAGGTTTGCTGTTTCCAATACAGAATGAATTGTTGAAGGCGTAATGAAGGTTTGCTGTTTCCGATAGAAAATGAATTGGTGAAGGCCAGATAAAGTTTTGCTGTTTCCAATACAGAATGAATTGTTAAAGGCGTGATGAAGGTTTGCTGTTTCCAATAGAAAATGAATTGGTGAAGGCCAGATGGAGTTTTGCTGTTTCCAATACAGAATGAATTGTTGAAGGCGTGATGAAGATTTGCTGTTTCCGATAGAAAATGAATTGGTGAAGGCGTGATAAATGTGTTCTGTTTCTGATAGAGAATGAATTGCTGAAGGCGGGTTAAATGTGTTTTGTTTCCGATAATTTAAAGATGAATTGATGAAGTCGTGTTAAAGGTTTTGTGTTTCCGATAGAGAATGAAATGCTGAAGGCGAAATAACGGTATTCTGTTTCCGATATAGACTGAATTGCTGAAGTCGTGAAAAAGTGTTGCTGTTTCCGATAGAGAATGTCTTGGTGAAGGTAGGATGACGGTGTTATTTTTCCGATAGAGAATGAATTGATAAAGGCGTGACAAAGGTGTGCTGTTTCCGATAGAGAATGAATTATTGAAGGCGTAAACTTTAAACAGCGGTTCATTATCATATTAATGAATTTCCCTTTTAATTTCATTATTTTCATTTCACCCTCAACATTACATTCAGGTATTACATATCGACATATTTCTATGCCAACAGTTTATGTGACTGTCTTTATATATCTATTTCGTAATTACATTGTGGAAATTATTAATCCTATGAAACACATAAAGTTAACTGACCGAGAGCACTTTTTTTATATTAGTATTCGAAATATATCAAAAAAGAGATTTTTTTAAGTTTCATATCACATCACTTTTCTTTACAATTTGAGGCTAAATGTAGCTTTAATCGCGGGTAAACAATTTGCATAAATAACATTTTTAGAGCGAAGATAAATTAGTATGTGTTATTAAATATGGAAACAAGAGAGTTGATCTATTGATCGCAGATACATCTGCTTGCAGAAGATGACATTTCAGAATGTCACTGCTGTTGAACTTTTCGTCTCCGAGAGTATCACCAGCCCTGTAGTCAGCACTTTGGTGTTGACATGAATAGCATTTTTTTTAAATTTCATGGTTACAAACCTTTTTTTCTTCGAAAATCTAAGGATTTCCTTATCCCATGCATAGATTACCTTAGCCGTATTTGGCACATTGTTTTGGAATTTGGAATCCTCAATGCTCCTCAACTTTGTACTTGTTTTGCTTTATAACTATTTTGATATGAGCGTCACTAATGAGTCGTATGAAGACGAAACGCGCGTATGGCGTACTAAATTATAATCCTGGTACCTTTGATAAGTTTTTGTCTATTCTGAGAGGAAATTAAGTACTGGAAAGCGAGACATAAATGTTGCTCTTCCGGCTGGTATGGAGGAGGATGCGTCAACTAAATTTGTCAAGTCTTCTTCGTAAGTCAGTTTTATATAAAAACTACTTGTGATAGAACGATTTTGTTTTATATAAAGCATAACTTCTAATACATATCAGTTGGAAAACTAGTTCAAGGCCCTATACCCTCCTTTAACCTTCGTCATTTGGATAGTAAAATTGTCCCACTGCCATGCATAACATATCTCTTTATTAAATTAAGGCCACCAAGAAGCAAGATCGCCGAAATAACCAAAGTTTTATGAACGGTTTGCATGAGATTAACAGAACAAAGAATATTTAGGCAAACATCAAATAGAAATAAACATAACCCAAAAGGTAAGAATTAAATATAAATATATATATATCGTATATATAACGTGGTACTAGAATATAATGCGTTAAAACAAAGAATACAAAAGAACGACCTTTAAAAAGGCTAGCACACAAACAACGGTGACTATTTTTAAAACCAAAACAAAATGTAGCCGGAGTATCGATTATCCTTTTATAACGTCATGAGAAGTATTCACTACATAGATGGAGGCAGACGCATTTCCACCCTAAATCTGAAGCAAAAATTTTGACGCATAGGATTTTTGTTTTAACTTTAGGAGAGTTTTGGTAAGTCTTTTATCGAATATTGATAAAAAGAAAACACATATAACAAAAATATATAAAACTACTTTCGTTTTGCCTTGAAAACTTAATTTAAGGAAGTATTGGTTCTCCTAAGTACTCAAGATTACACACTTACAATACTTTTAAAACAAAATGTTTGCTACACGACTTCTACGACCTATATTTTAACATGATTAGGAAGTTGTTATATATTTGAAATTGATTAACCTTCTTTTATATCTTTCAATTATATATTAATTGCTGCTCAGTAAAATGTTTTCCCTAATCCTCTAAATAATTTACAAAAAAGTATCGTCATAATCTTCAATAAGACATCAAATTAAAACATAATACATTCCCAACAATTTGTATTACTGCCGTAAAAAAAACCCCAATCTGCATGGATTTATTTTATAAAAAGAGAGTAATGAGGGAAAGATAAAGTAAGGATAAAAATGGGAAAAAAATAAGAACAGAGAATATATAAACATGATAAATAGATATAGGAAGATGTGGTATGAGTTCCAATGAGACAACTCTCCATCCAAATAACAATTTAAAAAAAGTAAACCATTGTAGGTCAATGTACGGCCTTCAACACGGAGCTTTGGCTCACACCGAACAACAAGCTATAAAGGGCCCCACAATTACTAGTGTAAAACCATTCAAACGGGAAAACCAAAGGTCTAATCTATATAAAAAAAACTAGTGTAAAACCATTCAAACGGGAAAACCAACGGTCTAATCTATATAAAATGCACGTTAAGGTTAACGGGATACACAAGTTCCTATGGTATAACCTACACATAATAGAATAACTGTATTTAATATAGCCATTACTGTGTCCGTCGTCCGTTAACTTCAACAAAACTCTTCTCCGAGTTTCTTCGCCAATTGGACCCCTAAAAAAATTGACCACACTCATCATTGTGTATTTAAAAATTCGATCCGATGATTACACGTTCTGGCAACAATAAGGCTTGATGTCTCCAACTTATAGACGAAACGCGCGTCTGACGTATGAAAATTAGAATCCTGGTACCGTTGATAACTAGTTATAGCTAATGGCATGCTTAAAGCAGGTCAAACAATTTTAATATCCTTCTTTGCTTTTTTTTTTTAAATTGAATTGTATCAGTAGGAAAATACCCCAATGAATGGATAAAAGTTTTTTTCTCCAATACAAAACAATCTATCAAAACTAAAGGGGTATTGCGTTTACAGGGATCCCTTAGTAATTTTCGTTATTCTGTTCTTAGTAAAAAAATTAGGTAACCTTTAAGAGAAACACAACTTGATTTTTTTTCATTCTTTTCAAATTGATTTTTTTTCACAAGAATCAAATGAACATCAGATCATATACTTATTCTCGATGATTGAGAGATAGGTATTTCTCAAAAAAGAATGTAACTGTCTTGTAGATCTTCAAAATACATTCGGCACAGTTATTCATACTGCTATATATATTAAACTCATTAACGCAAATGTTATAGTGGGTTATTTTACAATTTGTTCAAAGATATGTAAACTAAATCAACATTATCTGTTAAGATAGCAGATGAGTTACTGAACAAGTCTTTGTGTCAGACAAAAAGGGGTGTATTGAACGCTAAAATCTATCAAATGACTTTATAAATAAACATTCCAGATTTTTCATTCAATTCATTGTGTGCATTATATTCAAATAAACTAAGAATTGATTGTCTAATGTTAGTTTACTATCACATTCTAGTCTCGGTCTTTCAAAAATGCTCAATGAAAAATCATATGATGACTGGTGTTTAAATGTTAATTTAAACTAACTAAAATTATGATATTTAATAAATCATAGCATAACAGGTTTTTAAAGGTTCCTTCAATGACAGTACATACATATTTGTACTGAATGGGGTTAACACTATATTGTATTACACAATCGTGGTATATGATAATTAATAATATTTTTTGAAGTCTGGAAAAAGATCAAGATATTTCTCACATTCAAAATAAGAAAAACTTCACAGTTTGGAACAAGTTTTCGTCTAGACAGTATAACCAGAAAGAAATTCCATTATTTTTATCTTGTCCTGTTTTGATATACTTATATGGATAATGACTATAAAAAATATAAAAATTCTACTAAAAAATAGTGAATTAATTTTAAGAAAACCGATTTTTTTTAAATTATGAGTTTTCAAATATGGTATCCTTAGTGTTTAGTTAATTCTACATCCAAGGAGGAAGAGTTTTTTATTTATCCTCCAGCAAATGGCACAGTTAACATAATTTATCCATTCCAATTATTTTGCAATGATATTCACTATGAAATTGTTGTATTTTATATGTATGCCCCTTGGGTGTCCTTTATTGGGTGATAAAATCTTGAAGGTGCAGATTATCAACACTTATAATGTTGTTCATCTTGTCGGAGAACGTGCGATCACCCATAGTTTTTGGTGGGGTTCTTGTTGCTAAGTCTTTAGTTTTCGATGTTGTGTCATGTGTACTATTGTTTGTCTATTTGTCTTTTTCATGTTTAGCCATGGCATTGTCAGCTTATTTCCGATTTATGGGTTTGACTGTCCCTCTGGTATCTTTCGTCCCTCTTTGTCAAAATCAGCCAGACGACTCCCTATAGCAGGTAATACCCTTAAAACTAATCACCTGAATTTTTAATTTTGCTCATTATCTTGTAAAATGTATAAGATAAAGAAGAACATTTAAAAGCAACAATGGCCCGCAAGATAAGATATCAAATAAGACAACATGACAAAAATCGTCAGCCGTCACTTTATTGTTATTAGCCACGAATGATTTTTTTTTTATATGATCTTAATAATTATCATCTAAAGATAGAGAAAAAACATTGACAAGATGAAATAAGCACCCGGACAGGACTTCAACCTGATGTAAATCGTCAGTCGACTCCTAATATGGCCGTCTTGAAGATTTTACCGGGGGGGGGGGGGGGGGGGGGGCAAATTAAAGCTATTAACACCAAAAAAGATCAATAATTAAGGCAACAAAGCTGAAATAGTCAGTAAAATTCGTTCAATAGTAACATTTGCACAACGATTTTGGGGTGATTTTGGGCAAAAACTATAGAAGTTAGTGTAAGCATGTAAAATAACCAGAAAACAAGTTCAACAAAACACTAGAAAAACTGAATATATTTTCTAATTTTTAGTGCTAGTCTAACATGTATATATAATGTTACAAAAATCTAGGACAGCACCTATTATCTTTCCTCGAGCTTGACATTTTACCTTCACGAAAACGAATAAATCATTTTAAAATTCTTTGTAGATGGCATCGCTTCGCCAAATATTACCAGCAGGTAGTACCATTTCACTTGTAGATGAAGATGAAAGTTCCTCCTTTACAAATCTGCTGTCCCATTTCAAAGACAGTGAAAATGAACTGCAAAGTATACTTGAATCAGAACAATCAAATTTATTTGTTGACGAACAAATAAGGAATGACTTAAACTTCTCTCAGTCGGATCTAAACAGCTTAACGAATGAAATCCTAGACAGTGAAGAATTGTTGCTGGAATTTGAACAAGTCGATATTTCTGATATAACTAATCTTGGGCAAATTGATGACGAGTATATTGAAACCCTAGGCCCTACATGCGAAGAATGTGTGACGTATGAAACAGTGCATCTGATTACAGAGATCAGTCCTGGAGATCACATTAGATTCCATAAAAGAATCGGTGGTGTAAATGTTTATAACCACCATGCAATTGTTACTAACGTGGATGCTGAACATAATCAAAGAGTCGGCAAAATGACATTGATTCATTTTCAGAAAGGTACACAAAATTTTACGGTATTACGCGAGACGAAAGAATACGACATGGGGACGGAGGAGATTGAAATTGTGCGGTATCAGTCACGTCCATTTACAACTGAGCAGATCTTGGAAAGGGCAAATAAAATGGCCGACAAATTTGAACACGATGTACATGCTGAATCTTACTATTTATTTGGAAATAACTGTGAAGAAAAATCAAATGAAATTGCGACTGGTTCAAAATTTAGTAACCAAGTATCGTCATTTTCGAATAACGTGAAATATACAATGTCGTGGTTATTAAAGCTATTCCTTAAAGGTGCAATAAAATTTTGTCAAGGAATACAACCAATCATAAGAGGATTTGCTCATATAACTGTTATAGCTTGCTGACTCTCCATGGTCGACAGACTGGCAACATATAACTGTTATAGCTTGCTTACTCTCCATGGTCGACAGACTGGCAACATATAACTGTTATAGCTTGCTTACTCTCCATGGTCGACAGACTGGCAACATATAACTGTTATAGCTTGCTTACTCTCCATGGTCGACAGACTGGCAACATATAACTGTTATAGCTTGCTTACTCTCCATGGTCGACAGACTGGCAACATTAAAGGATAAGTTAAAGAAAGGATTGATGTGTTTAAAATGCTACGAAAAGGAACACAAAAAGATGATGGTGTCACTCATATTTTGTTTAATAAGTATCGGAATATCAGTGATGTTCCATGTTTCCTGCTTTTATTTCGCTGTAAATGCGGCTATTGCTGTTGCTTTACCGTGTGTTTCTTCATTTCTTATGGACGCAATAGTGCCTCTGATACAACCAGCCTCAAAGATTCCAAAACCAGTGGTGAAACGATGTAATATGATTCGGAATGGAGATGTCATTACCTTCCCCTATATTGGGCTGAATCACGAAGGTGTTGTAACGAGTGTTTCTCCTTATAACACACACGATTTACACGAAGTAAAATTAACGCTTGTTCATTTTAACTATCCAGGCTTCTTTGGCACTCGAACTGTTGTCAAAGAAGAAGTTTTCTTTAATTTGAAAAAAGATTATGTTTACGTGTACGATTTCAGCCAGGAAAACCCTTTTCGATCGCAAGAGGTAGTTAAAAGAGCCTTAGACAGGGTTGGGGACCAGAAGTTCTCTACTTTTTCCAACAGATCTAGTCATATGTCAAGACAATGCAAGGTAGGATATAGAAATATTAATATTTTAAAAATATATAAAGTTTTACAGAAGAGAATGGAACTAAAGGTGGATATGAAAAATGTGTCAAAGACAACAACTCGACCAAAGAACAGAAAACAAAAGAAATACCTATTAAAGACAATAATATATTCTATTGTATTAATTGAGAGAAGATAATTCGTAAATGAAAGTAATATCTCATAATTTTTTGCATCCAACGGATTTTACATTAACAGTAATGCGCAGACCTTTCGGGGCCTTTTATAGCTGACTATGCAGTATGGGCTTTGCTCATTGTTGAAGTATTTTTTAGTCTCTTGTGGAGAGTTTTCTCATTGGCAATCATACCACATCTTCTTTGTTATACTTAAACTTTAAAATCAATGAATTATAAGAACATGCATAGGATAGAAGATTAAGACAAAAAGATATTTCAAGTTTCTTATACATATTTATTATACCTTTTCAACGCAGATTCGAAGATGATTGACTTTATGTTATAAATCATTTAAGTACTAAAGCACGGTTTAAGCACCACACAACAAAACGGACTACTGAATGGGTTGCTGTTAATATTTACGAGGCCTCACGGTATAATCACAAGCAGTGGTATCGATCAATGCCAATAAATGAATATATTGAAAACGAAAATAGACACAGAAAATAAAGTAGAAGTAAAACTTTCAGAATGAAAAGATCTTCTACCCACTATACATACCAAAATTATCAAACGAGTTATATGATAAGTTTTATCATTTTTTTACAATTAAAGTGAAACACTATAAAAAAAGAGTTGAAAGATACTCAAGGGATATTCAAACTCATATGTCGAAAATAAATAGACAACACCATGGCTGAAAAGGAAAATGACAAATAAACACACAATAGTACACAACACAAAGTCTCATGTGTTCTGGAAGGGTGAGCAGATTCTGCTCTCCATGTGGCACCTGTCGTATTACAAGCTCGGTAATAAGTTTTATTCAGAAGGTCACTTTCGTGAAAAGGGTAAAAAGTAAAATCACAAAAATACTGAACTCCGAGAAAAAATTCAAAGCCGAAAGTCCCTAATATTATAAGGTATTGTAGTTACGACAATAAGAACATATCCATTGTCATATGTGAAACGGATATTCTATTACGGTCAATCAAATCATGATGGCGTCTGTACAATTTTCGAAAGGATTACTTTATCTTCTCCCCTTGAATCTTGTGGTTTAAGAGCAGCTGGCCTCTAGCAATGACATCATGAAGGGAAATAAAGCACTGGAGTATCGTTTCAACTTGGAGATATTTACTCCGTATGCAGGCACTGTTGAAATACTGCTACATAGAAATAATAAGAGCATAAATAATCTCTTTTATTGTAAGTCTAAGTTTTCAACTGACCCTCATTGTCAATTTCTATATATAAGTCAAGATATGAGGTAGACTTGTATCTGTTATATCCTTACAATCGATGGAAAAGTTTGTTTTATGCCCCCGCCGTAGCGTAAGGGGCATTACGTTTTATCTTTGTCCGGCTGTACATACGTCCAAAATTTGTTTCCCTTCTCTAATGTTAGTTTGCCTCAACCAAATGTTATTAAAGTAATACACAATACCTTTTTTTTTTTTTAAAAAAAACCAAAAAAAAACCAAACAAACAAAACAAACAGATGAATTTTGAATTTTGGTGGCGTCACGTTTACCGTTCTAGAGTAATGCCCTTCTACAAACGGAAAAATGCTGATTTTTTTTTCGTATCCGTACCCTAAATTTAGTTTGCCTCATCAAAATGTTATGAAACTTATACACAGTGCTTATTACCACAAGACACAGATCAAGTTTCAATTTTTGTGGCGTCACTTTTACTGTGCTAGAGTAATGTCCCTTTCCAAATGAAAAGAAATGCTGATTTTTCTTGTTTCCGTTCTAGCTTTCCTGAACCATGTGTTATGAAACTTAAAAGTGCTTTTTTACCGCAACTTTGAATTTTGGTGGCGTGACTTTAACGGTTCTAGAGTTATGCCCATTAAAATTGAAAACAAATCTGAAATTTGTTTCCGTTCTCTTACTTCAATTTGTCTCTGCTAAATGTTACGAAACGTATACACAATGCTGACTAGTACAAAACTCAGATCAAATACAAATTGGATTGCATCATTTTTACAGTCCAATTTATAACGTTATATGCAAGCGGGGACATCGTCTGTGTCCTGTGGACACAGGAACTCATCGTGTATTGTTTGACATTTTTATATCGTCAAAGGAAGCGTTTTTAAGTTAACTAACAGTGTTGTCTGCTTCGTTATGTTTTAGACTGGGAAAACTGAGTTAAAGACACTGCCATATAAGAGAGCTACAGAGATGGCAAATATTTCTCCTGGAGATGTTATTGATTTCACGTATTGTAGCATGTCTCACGAAGCCGTTGTTGTCAAGGTAGAATATCCAGAAACAATGAAATGTTCGGTGGTGCATTACAACTATGCTGGGGTCATTGGAACTAGGACCATAGTAGAGGAAGATTTAATTTTCAAACTTGCAGATCAAGACATATTCGTTCACGATTACACCGGCTGTAATATTCATGCACCGGAAGAAGTAGTTAGAAGAGCAAAATCACGACTCGGTGAACAAAAGTTCAACACTTTCACAAACAGGTCAAGTCATTTTGCTAAATGGTGTAAAATTCACGAATAGATAGTTATTTTGAAACATTTACCAAACAAAACTGGACATTGTAGATTTTTAGTAAAAAATCTGATAGACTTAGTGTAAACGTGCTTGAAAACTTTCAATTTGCATAGTTTAATAGTTGATTTTCATCTGTTATCCATTGTCTTTGGTAATATAAATGCTGATTCAATGCTAGATATGTTGAAACATATGTGCATGTATATATTATGCTTTTTAAATGACATAAATAAAGGCAACAGTAGTATACCGCTGTTCAAAACTCGTAAATCTATGGACAAAAGACAAAATCGGCGTAACAAACTAAAACTGAGGTAAACGAATTAAATATAAGAGGAGAACAACGACACAACATTAAAATGTAACACACACAGAAACGGACTAAGCATTCGACAAAATTCGATAGGAATAACAAATTTAACATCAAAAGCAAATACATGAATTTGGGATAGAAAAGTACTGTGCCACGTTTAATAGTAATGCGAATTACACTCAAATATAAGAGAAAACAAACGACACAACGGAAACACAACGTTAAAATGTTAAACACACAAAAACGAACTATGATATAACAATGGCAATTACCTGACTTGGTACAGGACATTTTAAAAGAAAAAATAAAATAAAATCTTCTGTAAAACAACATCAATTCATATCAATATACAAATATTAATATTCCAAAGTATCAATGGTTAACTTCAAATATAAGTTTCGATAATGTGTGCTTTCATTTTTGAGAATCAGAATGCTATATTCTTTGAGACAACATGTACTCATTTTCATAACAGCGTAACAATACGAATGGTGGTTATACTAGAGGTTGGTCAATTAAAGACGTAGTAATCGTATTATATACGGTGATGTATACGCATCTGTAGATATACCGTAAACAGCATGTACAATCATGAGCTTTACCTTTAACCTGCATGTCATCGGCTATCGATAACAGCGATTTTTCGCTCACTTAGTCTGTCAGATGCCGTCTAGTGGATTTAACAGTAATAAACGAATAAAGTACATGCAGGTGCACGAGAAAAAAAATGAAAGTTTTAGTATTCATCATTTAAATCAACACACAAGGTTTAGTCCTCTGCTAGTCATTCCTATTATTTGATTAATGGGTTAAGAACTTTTGACCTTTAAATATATATAACACGAACGATATGAAAAGTTGACTACAGACAAACGTTCACCTGATCTGATAATGTCAATTGATAAAATGAACGCGCCAATAAATGGTCTTACCCACGGTGTTATGAAAATGATTATATTGCACAGTATAGCGAATCAAACATGGGCCTTTATCTTTTGGTGGCAGTTTTTCGTTGGTTGATTTTTAGAAATGTCTCAATTGGCAAAAGCATAATCACCACTTGCAGCGCCTGATTTTGACGTGTCAATGTACATCTGAATTTAATGAAAATGAGTGAGAGTGTTAACTTGGAGACTCTTAAAATATCCTTTATAACTAAATAAACTCATCATAAATACAAACAAGAAGTTTATAATAACCACCCGTTTGAGCATTGACCCCAAATATATAGTTTAATTAGTATGGCGTTCATTATCACTGAACTAGTATATATTTGTTAAGGGGCCAGCTGAAGGACGCCTCCGGGTGCGGGAATTTCTCGCTACATTGAAGACCTGTTGGTGACCTTCTGCTGGTTTTTTTTCTATGGTCGGGTTGTTGTTTCTTTGACACATTCCCCATTTCCATTCTCAATTTTATTAATCATGTTCTCTGTTATCATGCACATGGTACAAACGATAACCAAATTATGATAGCAGCTCACAATTTGTTGCCAATATAAAGGACATGAATATGACTGTCATAAAAGTGAGAGGTTTAGCTAGGTATAAAACCGGGTTTTTGTTCACTGTTTTCTACATAAGGAAATATCTGTATCATGGGAGGAATTTGATGGAGAGGAGATGAATAGATAGGGAAGATAAGACTAGTTGTGCAATTAAGGCTTTAATTGTTTATATTTGAAATGGATATAGTTTCTACACAAAGGCAGTTTCAATATTCGGAGTATGTAAATGCATATTAGCTCAATGTTTAGGCAATAATTCAATAATCGATTCTGTCAAGTTGATAATAGAATAAAGCCACTTTAAATCTGAATTACAATTATAAAGAAATAGAATTATAGTCCCTCACTAACGAATATTTTACATAGTTCAGTGATAAAAAAAAAATAAAATTCGAAATACACTAGTGTCGCTGGTCGAAAGGAATTTACAATATTCGAATAGCTTTACAGTTTAAATTGTTGTAAATCCATAGACCAAATCGTTTGTTGATGACCTATGGAATAAATCCGTCTAATAAACTCCTTGTGAAAAAGAGAAAAAGAAAATTTGTGGAATTCCTTCTGGGTTATTGTTAATAAGTATAAGTTTTTTTGTTTCGTTAACCTTTTCTGTAAAGTAAATTGAACCCTAATTAAGTCTTTTGACATACGAAAAATAATGACACCCCAACAATATGTTGAAGCAGGTGCCAGTATCGATCAGTACATTCTAACTCACACGTTTCCAGTTTAATAATGGAACGGTAGTATACCGCTGTTCGAAAGTCATAAATCGATTGAGAGAAAACAAACTAAGACCAAGGAGATTATATCTAATATAACCTCTTTGCTAAAACCGAGGAAAACAACACAATAACAGACGCACTGAAGTGCAACAGAAAATCAAACGACAAAGCAACTCACACAGAAGCTCATAAGATAACACATTGCCATTACCCTGGCTTGGTACAGGACATTTCAAGATCATGAATCATGAACATATAAATTTCCCGTTTTGTTTTTGAAAAGTAAACGTGTTTTTAACTTGGAAAATAGTACACATTCTAAAACATTTCCGAAGTATTCAAATAAAACAAATTCCACTAATTTAAGTACTCACCAACACAAATTGATTTTGTGAATAAAAAGTAAAATAGCAATAATACCTTAACTCCTTAGAAAAATCAAACACGGAAAGTCCATGATCCAATGTGAAAATCAGAAGCTCAAATGAATGGATAACAACTATCATATTCCTAACTAAATACAGGCATCCTTTATGCAGAAAAATGTGGATTGAACCTGCTTTTATAGCTAGCTTAACCTCTTTCTGTCACCATCCTAGTAGTCAACACTTCGGTGTTGACATGAATACCAATAATGTGGTCATTTTTATAAATTTCCTGTTTACAAAATTTAGAATTTTTCAAAATCACAGGATTTTCTTATCCAAGGCATAGATTACCTGAGCCGTATTTGGCATAACTTTTCGGAATTTTGGATCCTTAATGCTCTTCAACTTTGTACTTATTTGGCTTTATAAATATTTTGATATGAGCGTCACTGATAAGTCTTATGTAGACGAAACGCGCGTCTGGCGTACTAAATTATAATCCTGGTACCTTTGTTAACTTTTTTCTAATATGACAGTCGCATAATATTACATTATCTTGACAGCAATGTGTGAATAAATTAAACCGGACAAGTAGGTAAAAATGTCAAAAAGGGGTACAGCAGTCAGCATTATGTTTTAATCTTAATCAATATCATATGCAGATACATGTACTTTTATTCGTTTCATTGTTAACATTCTAATTGTTTGTATTTGAAAAAAAAAGTGTTTTGCTTCATCCCTCATACACAAATGCAGTTCCATTAAGCTTAACAATTTGTTTTCTCTTTAATAAGGTCAACTATTACCGTCTTGCAATACATTCCTTCATTCAAACACACAGTTAAGTTATACTGGTATGAACTTGGATCTCCTGAATAACAACTTTACATAGCTACGGTCGATGTATTGTTCAGCATCGTTCATAATACTCATCATTAATACCTTGAACTTGCATACTTGTTTGAAACAGAGAACATTGTCCACCATTCGCCATCTGAAATCCTAGACAGTTATCAGAATCTCTACAGAAATGGGCGCACCGTATTCGTGTTGCATTTTCCAAATTATTTTGAAGACTCAACATTGCTTGTTTGTTTAACTGCTTGCAGAATATTCCTGTGATAATGTCAAAATAAAATTTAAATTAAACTGTCAGTACACAAGTTCTTTAATTAATTCCACAAAATATGGTGAATGAAATTCGATAATAGACGTTAACCTCTTATAAACTAACGATGTTATGAGAAATTGAGACAAAGACCCAATAAACCGTCAGTCAACATTTTATTGTTTCAGTTATTATTGCCCTTTAATAAAAAAAATGTTTTTTTTCTCTCGCTTTAGTCCCTAATCTTATAAACTATAATATAGAGATAGAAATTATAATACAGAATCAACAAACAAGTCAATATGTCAAAAATTGTCAGTTAACTCCATATAAGAGTTAGTTGTTCTAGCTTTCAAACATTTTTTATCTGAGCATAGTTTTGTGTGGACGTAGCACGCGTCTGGAGTATAAATATTTTTTTTAACCTGTTATCTTTTGATGGGTATTATTTGTTGGTTTCTCTGTCCTATATTTTCTTCCATGTATCTGTTTATTTATTGTAAACCTGTCGTGTAATGTTGTCATTTAAATGTTATATTTAAGACTGCCAGTAAAGCGGGAGGTTTGGCATGCCACAAAACTAGGTTCAACCCACCATTTTGTCATAAAATGTCCTGTACCAAGTCAGGAAAATGGCAATTGATACATTATAGTTCGTGTCTGTATGTGTTACGTTTCGGTGTTGTGTCTCTCGTTTCCCTCAGTTTTACTTTGTAACCAAGATTTGTTTTTTCTCTATCGATTTGTGAATTTTGAATAGCGGTATACTACTATTCCCTTTATTTGTCATTGAATAAGGATTTCTTTCTAACATATGTTTGCCTATTATCTGGGAACATTTAAACGATAGACAGAAACTTTGAAAACAAAAATGATCGGCTGGACTATCTTTAATAATGCCAACATGATTGAAATTATCATTAACACGTATAGAGTGATTGTCTTTTGATGAGGATTTCTATCAAAGGGTTGCAATTCTTGAGCGACACAGCCTCTTTGAAGCCTCTAGTTGTGTAAGTAATATATTTATATTTAGTTTGAAAATTTAGGTAGCAAAGATAATTCTTACTAGCTTCAAAATAAAATAAAGGCATTTTAGAACCGAGTTAAACAATACCTTCATCTGGAGTGTGATCATCAAATATTTCAACTTCACAGAGAGTTAGTGCGTCCGTGTTAGGGACATATTGATACTCCTTAAATATTTTGACATATCTGCCACGGATAATCTTATTGCAAGCAATACTTAGTACAGCTGGAGCCGCTCCATTATGATAGAAACAGAGCAGCCCTGGTTCATCGTCAAAGTGTGTCCATGTGTTTAATTGCGGGTTGTAGATGTATATAAAGAAATCCGCCAAACGATCACCTGAAATTGTACACATTGCTATTTAATGTTTTAAAAATATAGGAGAATATACTATTGTTTTCTAAATCAATATTTGAAACATTAGTTGTGTTAGACTCTGCTCCTGTCCATAACATGATACTATTATATAAGGTTCTTGTTTTTTTCTTTTTTTCCAATCATATTGCGTATAATATTGTTGTAAAATGATACATTTTATGGCTTCTTGATTAGATTAGATATTCTTTTCTTATCTCATCTTGTCTTATTAGCTCTAAAAATGGTACCAAGTCCTAATCTAAAATGCACCCAAATACAAATTCTAATTAGTACAATATTCATGATAAATATTTACATTAGCAGTTGATAGTCTAGGCCAATTACTCATTCGTGGTATAAAACCGATTTTGCGATTGTAGCATTGGAGTGTGGGTTGTTCATAGAAGGTTCAAAATAAAAAGTGTAAAAACATTTTCAGCTTCTATCTAAAAAAAGGATTATATATTTTGTAGTGACAGAATGTACCTATTTTGTCGAACAAAAATGAAAAAAAAATATCAGTTCAATGCAAATTTCTGATATGATTATTGCAGCCGATACATCGGTATTCAGTACTTACACATAACATACCTAAGGCTAAAACATTTGGTTTTATAGATATACTAGGGAATTTGAGCATATGGAGGTATTCGAGGGTGTTTTTTTTCTTTTATTATGTTCTAATACAAATTAAAGAAGAGATGTTAATCAGGACAACGTATCGCTTCGCTTTATTGATTCCTTTTTTGAAATACCATTTAATCTGTCCTTTTTTTGGCCAGTTCGCTCAAATGAAAATCAGAGGTAAAAGGCAAACAATAATAATCAGAATTTTCAGACACACAGACAATATCTAGGTCAAAAAGACAAAAAAAGACAAACATCGGTAGTGATCCCAAATGATCCGGAAATGTAAGACAATGAACTATAGCTTTGAAGTGTTCTCTTAATAAAATTGAGGACGGAAATGGGGAATAAGTCAAAGAGTCAACAACTCGACCATAGAAGAGGGACGAAAGATACCAATGGGACAGTCAAACTCATAAATCTAAAACAAACTGACAACGCCATGGCAAAAACTTAAAAAGACAAACAGACAAACAATAGTACACATGACACAACATGGAAAACTAAAGAATAAACACGAACCCCACCAAAAACTTGCGGTGATCTCAGGTGCTCCGGAAGGGTAAGCAGATCCTGCTCCACATGTGGCACCCGTCGTGATGCTTATGTGATAACAAATCCGGTAAATAGTCTAATTCGGTAGTTCACATTCATGAAAGGGAAGGGGATTGTAGTTACGACGTCAGGAACATATTCGATATCATTTTTGAAACGGTTATTCCGTAACGGTCAACCAACTCGTGATGGCGTCCGTAAATTTTACGAAGGGATGATTTCAACTTCACCATTTGAAACTCTTGGTTTAATAGCTGTCATGTTAGCAGCAACCCTCTATCAAGAAAATTATGATAGGAAATGCAAGCACGGGAATATCGTTTCAATTGGGAGATATATACCCCGTATGCAGGTGCTGCTGAATGTTGAACAGACACCGTCAGAAAGTCGCTAATAGGTCTCCAATGTAGCGATAAATTCCCGCACGCGAAGGCGTCCTTCATGTTGTTCATAAACAATAAACACACATATAAACTTGTTCAGTGATAATAAAAGCCCTACTAAACTCCAAACATTACACAAGAAACTAAAATTAAAATAATACAAGACTAACAAAGGCCAGAGGCTCCTGACTTGGGACAGACACCAAAATGCGGCGGAGTTAAACATGTTTATGAGATATCAACCCTCCTCATATACCTCTAGCCAATATAGAAAAGTAAACGCATTACAATACACACATTAAAATTCAGTTCAAGAGAAGTCCGAGTCTAATTCCAGAAGATGTCTCTATATGTTTAGTTATACTCTTAGCTAAACTACTTATATAAGAAAAGAACAGCATTGTCTATAATCATATTCTAATAACGAAGCGGAAGTAAGCACTGTCTAACTGAACAGCTCCTGACCTCAATAATTCAAAATGTCTTTTTAAACCTGCATCCAGTAAGTTTCGTTCGAAGTACATTGAATGTCCATAAAACATGTAAAATTGGGATTATAATGATAATGTTTAGTTATGTATGAAAATATTGACCAATGCAACAACAACGCAATTGTTAATTTTTCGTCTCGCCTGGAACGAAAGTCGTCTTAGTTGAAGGTTTTGTAGAACCCTTTACGTATGATAAAGACAATTCAATAATTCTGACAAACCAATACATTTTTTAAACCAAAATATTTGAAAATCCAAAGCTTATTAAAAAGATGAATAGCTATAAACCAAAATAGAAAAAAAAAGTACAGCTGAAGCCGGGAAAGGAATCAGAGTTTTGCAAGGAGGAGATACATTCTTAATTGTAAATTGTTTCCAATATTTTGTACCGAAAAATTTCAATAACACTCAATCCGTATTTTCATGTCAGTACCGAAAATCTTGCTCCTGGGTTGGTGATACCTTCGGGTTCTATGATTCTACCAACAGAGGCATCGACCCAGTGGTTGTTATTACATAACCTGTACCATTTATTCTTCAGCAGATGTGCATTTCGGCAACCAATGTCTCTTCAGTGATGCCCGATGCCAAAACACAAAATCAGTATTTCTATGCAAGCACCATAGTACTGGCGACTGGGATAGCGATACACTCGGAGACTATAAGTCCTCTAGCAGAGGCATCGAGCCAGTGGTCATATTTTCATAAACGGAACAATTTATTCTGCACCATATACGCATATCGACAATCAATGTCTCTTCAGTGATGTTCGAGGCCAAAATATCTGAAAATTCAAACTTATTAATTAGATTAGAGCTCAGTACAAAGCAAAAGGGACAAAAAAGTAGAGCCAAAGCAGGGGAAAGTTAGCAGAACTTTGGACGATGGAAATATATTACTTAATTCTAAAAAATCAAATTTTTGTAACAGGAAAATTCAATAACACAAAATCCGTATTTTTTTAATTCCAGTACCGAAGTTCTTGCTACTAAACTGGAGATACAATCGGATCGAGACTTACTACACCAGCAGACGCATCTAACTAGTGGTTGAAATAAAAGGTATAATTTTATCTGCACCAGATGCGCATGTCGACAATCAATGTCTGTTCAGTGATGATTGAGGCCAAAACATTTGAAAATCCAAAGCTTATTGAAAAGATGAAAAGCTATAAAGAAAACAAAGGACAAAAAGTATAGGAAAAGAAAAATCGATACGATTCCAAAAATGCCTACCTATAGTTGGTGGCTTGATAAAACAATAATACACCCTTAGTGTATGGACTGACTCATAATAACAAAAAATACAAAAAAAATACTCTAAACTATAGATACGATGACTAGATAACGCCAGGTTAGTATTTTAGTTAGATGGGTTCTTTTTCTATTTGCATCAATCTGGTGAGTAAACTATATGTAATATAGTAAACTGTAATGCCACTATCCCAGTCGCCAGTACTTTGGTGCTTGCATAGAAATACTGATTTTGTGTTTTGGCATCGGGCATCACTGAAGAGACATTGATTGTCGAAATGCGCATCTGAATATAGTAAACTGTAATGCCACTGTCCAAAGTTGGTGCCTTAACAAAATGTCAACCCCGCCACATTCTCAAATCCTGTAGTTCAGTGGTTGTCGATGGTTCATGTCTATCCTATTAGTTTTTCGTAAATTGGTTTGATATAGAATATACCGTTAGTTTCTCAATTGATTAGTTTCATATTTTTTATTGTTGTTTTTTTAGCCGAATTAATGGTATAGGTTTTTCACACCGATGAAGCCCTATTGTTGCCTCTTACTTACACTTCCTTTGAACTTTGATGGATATTTGTCTCATTGTCAATCATACCATCCTTATTATTTATCATTATGCAGACATCACTCACCACAACAGTCCCCTCTATTGTATATTGTTATAGTGTTTATGTTATACTCTTGTCCGAGATCAAGTGCCCACCAATAGTTTGCCTCGTTCGCTAGCGTGTGACTGCAAAATGGTCCACCTGGAGCTATATAGTTTTGTTCGCTGTTACCATCATTAGCAAGAGAAGATTTAGCTTGTCGATTGGCTACCGCCGTTGTAGTCGAACTTTGCATAGTATCCTTGTTTAGGGCTATGTTCTCCCTTAGTGCTATGTTGAATGATCAAAACACAAAATATCACCATAAGAATTAAAAAAGACATTCTCAATGCATGTTTATAAATAATTTTATATTAATGCTAAAATGCATAAATGAAATTGATATTTTTTTCTTCTAAGCTTTCCATTTCATAGTAATAAAAACACATCGCTGTTATATAGAGATCCATTGTGGAAACATGATTCCACCTGCAGTATTTAAAACAGAGGTGTATTGACCATATACTAGGACTGTATTATCATGAATAAATAAAAAGTCCAGCATTAAACTTGCTTTTCTTTTCTTCTAAATATCTTCATATATACATTATGTACACAGCCATGTATCACCATCATTGATGGCGATCCGATGGATACATCTGTTGTAGGGTTGTCACTGACTCAGACGTACTTATGAATATAATTATTTTCTGTGACTGTATCTTACATTAATCTGTAGGATCCTTTACTATAGATAATTTAGCTGATCTGTAACAATAACATCTTCATGCCTTATATATCATGTACTGTAGTACGCCGCTAGATTAAAACTGACGTGGAAAGGTAACATATGGCCACCGAAAGCTCTTTTTTTGAGAGCCCAGGTGGTCGTGTGGTCTAGCGGGACGGCTGCAGTGCAGGCGATTTGGTGTCACGATATCACAGTAGCATGGGTTCGAATCCCAGCGAGGGAAGAACCAAACATTTGCGAAAGCAAATTTACAGATCTAACATTGTTGGGTTGATGTTTAGACGAGTTATATATATATATATATATAAAACGTCTGAATAATAGTCAACGATTTTCCCCACGAGGGCGCTGGATCGTTACAAATAACGATACATGTACACAATAAAATAAATTATATAAACGCCTAAAAAGTGTACATAACAACACCAATAACACAAAAAGGAACTATAAATGTAATTATTTATAAATATTTCGGATAACAGATATCCTTCATCAGTATATATGATTGTGATGTTGAATGAATCAATATATATATATATATGTCGTGTACATTTTATTATTTTGTACAGGTTATTACTTGTATAATAAAAATGTTTGAGTAATTACTTGTATGATGCCATCATACACGTTATTACCTGTAAAAATATAATTGTACCAGTAATTACTTGTACAATTTTTGTTGCGAAAAAGATAATAACTTGTACAACACATGTACAATATCTATGACTTTTATGTGCTTCTGTTTTTGCTTTAAACAAAAGGTTTTCATGAAAAACACCTTTACTTGAGTTAGTAAATCTGGGATTGTTTTCTCAATTGCCAGGTTTTATGTTTTTTTAACTGTTTTCTCGTATTTATTTATTTTTGTCAAGCCTTCATCTTAAGTTGAAAAAGCCTGACATCGCGATCCTACATTACGACAGCGTTGTCGTCGTCGTTGGCGGCAGCGTCCACAAATACTCACTCTGTAGTTAAAAATTTTGAAATGTTGATAACTTTCTTAAACTATTCTGGATTTCTACTAAACTTGGACAGAAACTTGTTTATGATCATAAGATAGTATCAAGAAGTAAATTTGAAAAAAGAAAATTCCTGTATATCCATATTTTACTTGTAAATTGACTTAGTTTGTCTGCTTTGAATAATTACATTTACTCTGTGGTTAATGTTTTTAAAATTTCTATTACTTTCTTAAACTATCCTGGATGACTACCAAACTTGGGTAGAAGCTTATTTATGATCATAAGATAGTATCCATAAGTAAATTTGTTAAAAAATAACCACCATTATTCCCCCGTATTTTACTTATAAGATAATAACAATCAAAACCAAGGAGTAAACAAAGACTCACAAAACCAAAGGACATCAACAGCTATAAATACTAATTAAGAAACAACACGAACTCCACTAAAAACCAGGAGGGAAATCAGACGTAGTTTTTTTTTGCCAGGAAACAATACATTCACTTCAGTGTGGTCAAACTTTTCACAATTCTTAAACTATTTAGGATTTTTGGACAGAAGCTTCTTGCAATCAAAAGATAGTATCGAGAGGAATATTTTTATTGATTTATTTTTACTTATTTTTGTTGAGCTTGCCATTAACAGCGAAAGTAAGTAAGACATTGGGCATTGGGTTCCGTAGAACCCGAACAAATTTTTCTTATGAGCATATGTTTTTTGAAATCTATAGTGTTTTTTTTTGGTTTTTTTTGGTTTTTTTTTTTGTGAGTATTCTGTACTTAATGGGTTTTTTGTTTGTTGTATGGGATTCTGATTTTTGATTGTATCCATCTGATGAGTTAAGCCTCTCAGCTGATTTTTGTAGTTCGTTCTTATGTTGTAATGTTAATCCACTGTCCCAAGTTAGGGGGGCAATTGGGATACTGCTATCATGTTTAACCCTGCCACATTATGTCTGTGCCTGTCAGACCAAGCCTGTCATTCAATGGTTGTAGCTTGTCGATATGTTACATATTTTTCTTCGTTTATTTTTGTACATTTAACCATTTCGGGGCCTTTTAAAGCTGACTATGTGGTATGGGCTTTGCTCATTGTTGAAAGCCGTGTGATGATAAATCATGATAAATGGTTGCATATGTAATATCATATATAGGAATGAAAGGTAAATCCTAATTTTTCAAATTAGAGGCACATGCAACTCAAAGATATTGTGTTGTACAAGTTATTGTCTTTTTCTCAACAAAAATTGTACAAGTAATTACTGGTACAATTATATTTGTACAGGTAATAACCTGTATGTTGGTATCATACAAGTAATTACTCATACAAAGTTTTTGTACAAGTAATAACCTGTACAAAATAATAAAATGTACACGACATTTATATATATATAAAAGACTTTAGATGAAGGCTTTAATTATACAAGTTTTGTTCGATCACTACAATTGTTATCATTGGGGATTATTTCGTTAAAGTATAGTTTGAGTTGAGTCGATGCTCCTTTGTTTTACTGCATCGAAATCCGATACAACTTTTCGAATTTCATAAGATTGCATCTTATTTCTTTCTGTAAAGCATTGGAAGCATCCTTTACCATATCAATATTTATAGTTGGAGATACATATCATTCTTGCAACTACAGAGATATTCCCTTAATTTAAATATTTTTCAATATTAACTAGTATTCTGAATAATAAACTAAAAATGTCTATGGAATGTAAATTTTCTCTCTTCGTTTCATTTAAGGGAAAACCATCGAAAATCTATTGAAATGTTTCACTAATAAATAATTGCATTTTATAATACGTTAACGGAAAGTATTGTGGTATGCCTTTGTCCGTCCTTCAATCCGTCCGTCGTCAATATATGTCGGAAAATAACTGAAAAATGCTTTGACCAATTTTCATGAAATTTTTAAAGCTGTATGTCTGTTCCTTTATAAAAAAAAAAACCCTCTTCAAAATAAGTTTGAAAAGCTATGTTAGCAAATAAACATTTTCTGTACAATGTGCTTTAAAGAGATAGAATATTACTAATCACATTGAAACTTTAAATTTTGTTAACTCAAAATCTGCGACTTGAAATGGGTAGATATATAAAATCCATACGATGTGTCTTTGACCAAACTAGCTAAGGACATTTTTACCACATGGTAGATTGTGGTTTGTCATTATGTCGTCTAATTTTTTAATTACCAAACGTGACTTATTCCCGATTGTGACTGTGTTGCTGAGTGTGAATTCGCATTACTATAAGACGTGGCACGGTACTTGTCTATTCAAAATTCATGTATTTAGTTTAAATGTTTAATCTTATATTTGTAATTTCATCGGATTTTGTCAAATGTGTTGACGTCTTTTTTTATTATATGTATGTGTTATGGAAAGAAAAATTAATCACCGCCTTCATTTATTAGATTTGATTTTGTTCAAACGTAATATGTACGATAATTTACGTTTGATTCATAACAAACTGGACATATATATATATTATAGTTAAATCAGTCCTAATTCTATCTTACTTTTGAGATATAGTTTTTCATATGTGACGTCATTTTTAAGCTATTTCAGAAATTTCATAAATTCAAATGTGACGTATTTTTTGTGCCTTTTCGCAACTTCGTATGTGACGTCATTTTTATATTTATTGCGTTGAGGTCTGGACTGAGTAGGATGTGTCAATTCTGTGATGGTCTTTCATTATGTATTCGTGTTTTGTTTTCTGTAATAAGTTAATACTTTAGTTTCGTTATGTATATCTTTTATATTCGTTTGATAAAATTTACTGTTTGCTATAGCATTAATTGTTATAAATAATAAGCATGTTCTTATCCCATTAAAAACATAGCCGTATTTGACACAACCTTTTTCCACTTTTGATCTTCAGTGCTGTACAACTTTGTACTTTTTTCCACTTTCGATCTTTTATATCTGGGCGTCACTGGTGAGTCTTGCGTGGACACCGCGCGTTTTTGGCGTATTAAATTTGAAACCTGATGCTTTTTGTTATCTATTAATCATGTGTTTCTTTGTCTAATACGTTCTCCTATTTATTTGTATTGTAGTCCTGTAATATTAGGTTGTCATTTCTTTGTTATATTTAACATTGCCATTAAAGTGTGAGGTTTGGCATGCCACACAACCAGGTTCAATCCACCATTTTTTCCTTTTTAAAAATGTCCTGTACCAAGTCAGAACTATGGCCATTGTTATATTATTGTTCGTTTCTGTGTGTGTTACATTTTAACGTTGCGTCGTTTGTTTTCTTTTATTTTTGAGTGTAAATTCACATCGCGATAAGACGTGTCACGGTATTTGTCTATCCCAAATTCATGTATTTGGTTTTCATGTTTTATTTGTTGTTCTCGTGGGATTTTGTCTGATGCTTGGTCCGTTTCTGTGTGTGTTACATTTAAGTGTTGTGTCGTTGTTCTCCTCTTATATTTAATGCGTTTCCCTCAGTTTTAGTTTGTTACCCCGATTTTGTTTTTTGACCATGGATTTATGAGTTTGAACAGCGGTATACTATTGTTGCCTTTATCTTTTTTTAAACTCTAGTAATGACACAGATGACGAGTTTCTTTTATTCTTCTATTGCGAAAGAAATGGAAAAAAATTATGGATCAGAGTCTAAAATAAACGTGTTTTGCACTGTTTGTGACTAAATTCTGCTAAAGAAAAGTTCCTAACTATGAAAAAATAATCCATACATAATTCAATAGTAAGAGGTGCACATATTCTGAGCATATGTGAAATCTTCTTTTGAAATTTTAGGACTTTTGGTAAAAAACTGTAGATGAGTTCCATAAATTTGTTGAAAAATAACTTATCTCTTTAAACTCCTGACTTAACGAACTTTACTTATAAAAGGAATACCCGAAACTGAATATATGGTTCAATATCTAGTTTCCTTTTAAAATAGTCAATGGAATTGAGGATTAGGGGTTTCTGATGTTATCCACATTGCTGTAGATATTTAATAGAAATCATATATTTTTCATATATAGTATATATTTGATCATTATCCTTTCCTTTTTATCTATCATACCGTTATTTTGTAGTTATTGAGATCAAACCTATCAAGGGGATGATTGAGACCTTTAAAATATACAGTTTAAACACAGATTGCTCTTCCAAGTTGTACCTTAACCAATCAAATCAATACAAGGAGACGTGTATGAGTTCAGTTAAAGGAACATTAGCTTCGAGTTAGTAAACCATTTTTCAGAAACTTCATCATTTTGCCTATCAATGATTTTTTTTTAGTACATGTATCAAGTACTGAATCAGGCTTTACTGATCGGGCACAACATATGGGTTTTACAGACTCGTGTACGAGTTAAGTTAAAGGAACATTAGCTTCGAGTTAGTAAACCATTTTTCAGAAACTTCATCATTTTGCCTATCAATAATTTATTTTTAGTACATGTATCAAGTACTGAATCAGGCTTTACTGATCGGGCACAAAATATGGGTTTTTAAGACTCTGAGCTGTTTGTAGTGAAGTAGTTGTAGTGAGTGTACCACATGATAGAGTTGAGAGTAAAATTATTTGGGACATGTACAAATAGTTAACATTGAAATGAGTTTGTACGATTCTTTTAAATATGAGATCGTACTCCAGTTTTTCCGTATTCATATCTAGGAAAGAAAATAATTGTAAAGTTTCACTATTGAAATACTTACCCAAACTTTGCACAACAATGTTCACAATAATTATCCAACACTTTTGTATCATCCTTTTATAAGTTGTGTTTTATATCGAAAGACGCCAATTTAATTTTCGCAAACACAATATTACCTATACAAAAACGGATCTATGAACATGCGATCTCAAGTAACGATGTATAAAGACGGGTATTTACTAAGACGTTGGCTATCGTATAACCATTAATATATAGCACTGATAAGAGTAAAATCTATTGTATTAACGAAACTAATAATGATGTAAAGTAAATAATAAATTAGATTTTTCTATCAAAACCAATATGTAATAATTAAAAGATGTTTTTCTCTATAACATTTGAAAATTCAAATTATGTTTCAATATCTTATGCAAAATACGTACTACTACCTATTGTAGAGAATTGATTGAAACTTTCTGAGATGAACGAACTGGCATACAACGTGTTTTATTGTGTTATTTTTTATATTAGGTTTACAATGAAAAGGTAATAGTGTTTACATTTAGAAATGATTATTTTGTATTATGATTTATTTTAGATAAATATGTCCTTGACCTGTAACTTTTGATCTCAATTGCAATGGAGTTTTCCTCTTATTACATGTTACAAATAAATGCAAAAGTATTATAACGCTGTTCGAAAGTTATAAATCGAAAAGTATCCGGGTTACAAACTAAAACTGAGGGATACACATCAAATATATACATTGTGTCAACTCACTTTGTTTTCGATCAAATAAATGCAACTTTGAGATGTAGTATCTTAATCAGAGTTATGGACCATACGATATTAGCTAATCTTTTTATTGTCAGTGCGTTTTTTGTTTGCTTGTTCTTCTTTTTTGGGGGGGATGGTGGGGGTTGGAGGGACCTATGGTTGTGCTGTAACTATGTACTATCCAGTATTTTACTTGCACCTGTTATCTTTTTAATGAAACATTTTTCTTTATTGGCACACAAAGCGGAAAATGTAAAATTAAATGTGACGAAAATTTTGCATCATCCTTTAAAAATTGATTTATCATGAATCTCTTATATCAAATTCAACAATCTATCAATCTACTATTTCTTAATGTAACCTTAATTTCAAATATTCAATTTGATATTTTTTTCCACGAAAGAAATATTTTTTCGTCTATTTAAATCGTATGTTTTGTATTGATTTTTATTGATAAACTAGATATTTTCTTTGAGGTAGAATCTTGGCTTCCCGCCATCTTGGATTGTACATTAACAGTACAAAATCGGTCTAGTTATTTGAAATTTAATGGTTAGACTGTTTATTTATATAAGAAAACTTGTTAATTTATTGTATAATACAAAATATTTTAACAAATATCAGATTTTGGGTTTTTTAAAATCATTTTTTTTCTAATGAACCGTTTAAGGGGAGATAACTCTTTTAGTATGAAATTTATACTGTGCTAATAAGGATTTTTTTTATTTTTACTTGTAGCTAGAAAACAAAATGGTGACACTATGTTTTCTTTTTATTTTCTTTAAGCATATTATAAAACCTATCGTCTCACAATTTATTTCAAAATTCTGTATTACAGATTTTTTATGTGCACACTAATGTGTTTTATCATGTACAAACTAACCAAATTTAGGCAATTTTCAACGACTCATAGTTTAAAAAAATAGCACGGTGACCCATACGTTTATTTATAGTTTTGAAAAAAGCATAGTAAAATCTTCATTTTGGCAAATAATAAGAAAATTCTGTCTAAAATAATATATACTTATGATCTATCTTAAGTAATAGAAAGATGAAAATTAAATTCACAGTAGAAGAAGTGCAATATAAAATGCAATTAATATAGGACAATCGAACTCTTAAAACTATATTTGCACTGAAAGCCCACGGGACCTCAAGGGCGGTTAGCACATTATACAGATCAATCGTAGAGGTCCATAACAAAATATTTAAAATTTTATCACATTTTTTGCAAAACCTCTTTGAAATTATCAATGTTGAAGTTCTTATCTAATACAGCGTCTGCTATTTAGAGAAATAAAGCGGTGAGGTTCCGTTTGGACACAATAGCCTAAAATGGGATGTACAAGTATCTCTATCCTGTTGATAAAGGTTTTTTATGCTTGTCTGAAGGAGGAAGTCGAATGTAATATCTAAGCAGGAGCTTTCAACTAAAACTTAATTTTACTTGAAAAGTTATCTCATTGTCTACATAAGAAAAAGTCTGTACCATTTCAGCAATGTGACAGTTATCCGTTCGTTTAATGTGCTTGAGCTTTTGATTTTGCCATTCGATTAGCTACTTTCCGTTTTGAATTTTCCTCGGAGTTCAGTATTTTTGTGATATTACTTTTTGATTGATATCGTATGATTTTGTCCTTTTTATGTACTTTCCCTTTTTGAATTTGTTTCGCAGTTTTTTAATTTTGGTAAACATTTTAAGACATAAAAGAATATCCGTGGCTTTATGTCTGACAGTGCATTTAAACAGCGACAACATTCAACACGAAAATAAATTTTCAGATACATAGCTGATGCAATATGAGTACATTTTGAATCAATTCAAATGAAATTGGAAAATATTTATTACGTATCAAGCAAACATCTCTATATCTTCTAATTCAACATTGTACAACATGAATAAAAAGTTCATGACATCACCTCTACGATTGACCTTCATTATGTGCTAACCACCCCTGAGGTCTCCTGTATTTTGAGTGCAAATGAAGTTCATAGAGTTCAGTGTTTGTCGCCTAGTATGTTTTCTTTTGTGTCTTTTTATCGTAATTTATTTTGTGTTTCTTCGAATCCTGGTTGTTTTATCTGTAATACTCCACAACAAATGTGACATGGTGTACACGACCCGGTCAATATTTACGCTTTAATGGTACT
The DNA here is from genome assembly GCF_036588685.1 of Mytilus trossulus. NCBI lineage: Eukaryota > Metazoa > Mollusca > Bivalvia > Mytilida > Mytilidae > Mytilus > Mytilus trossulus. The sequence goes on from NC_086378.1 coordinate 7,935,081, forward strand.
AAGCTTGATATCTAGTTAATCTTCAGAAATATGTTGTTTGTATTCAAGAATGTTTCTTTACTGTTCTCATCGAGCTGTTTTTTGCTTTCGGGATAAACGTGCATATTTGAACAGCACATCATTCAATAGTCAAAAGACAATAGACAATAATCAATAGACAATAATCAATAGACATTATAGACAATATACATCATAGACAATAGACAACATAGACAATAGACATCATAGACAATAGACATCATAGACAATAGCCAATGGACAATATTTTATTGGCACAAGCGTATTTCCAATAAATGGTAATGACTAAATGAGTAAAATTGGTAGTAGAATGCAAAATAGTATGTGAATATTAAGTTAAAGTAAAAGAAAATCTTTTGGAATTGCAATAATAGTTTCCTTCTCAAATTTGAAATAAATTGTTTCGAAAGAGGAAGATAGTTTCAGTGTCGTGTAATATAATTGTTAAGTATAAGATTAATTTTATGTGTATCGCACAAAGCATGTATATTTGTTTTAGTAAGTTTTGAATACAAAAGTCTCTCTGATATTGGAATATCCTCCACACTATAGTAACGGGTGTTGTTCACTGACAATTTTCCCACTTTTTCAAATATTTCTGGGCACTTTTAAATACATTCCTTTAATTGGAAGGTTATGAGCACTTACTCCTAATTTACATAATGAGGATTGGTTTGATATAGGCTGCACGTTCATATCAATCGGGTTTCACCACTTATTTTCATACCATTTTTAGACTGGGAAAAACATCCTGATAGTTTGAAGTTCTATGACTGACCGTGGCAAAAGCTAAAAGGAATATAATGATTCACTAACGTTGGAAAATTCCAGTGTAAAATGAAAATAAGGTATCCTATCCCTCGTGATTATTTCTGATACTGATAAATAAAGGCAACAGTAGTATACCGCTGTTCAAAACTCATCAATCCCTGGACAAAAAACAAAATCGGGGTAACAAACTAAAACCGAGGGAAACGCATTAAATATAACTGAGCCGGCTCTGTTTTTTCCTTTTGTCTGTTGCTTTGTTGTACTTCATTACTTTTTCGTCCCCGGGGGTATCACCAGCCCAATAGTCAACACTTCGGTGTTATTTTTTTTAATTTCCTGTTTACAAAACATAAATTTTCAAAAAAATCTAAGAATTTTCTTATCCCAGGCATAGATTACCTTGGCACAACTTTTTGGATTTTTTTATCCTCATTGCTCTTCAACTTTGTGTTTGTTTGGCTTTAACAATATTTTGATATGAGCGTCACTAATGAGTCTTATGTAGACGAAACGCGCGTCTTGCGTACTAAATTATAATCCTGGTTCCTTTGATAACTATTTGTATTTCTATTATAGGTTTGTAGATCTAGCTAAAATTGTATGTATAGAGTGTTATTGAACAGTGGATTACATGTTGAGCTCGTTTTTTTTTGTACAGTTCATTGGGTGGAATAACAGAACAATCCAATATGACAGTAGTCTGTCGCGAGAAAACATAAAAGATATTGGAACAAGTTCAAATACTTTACCTGATTTGTTTTCTTTTTGGTAAAACTGTGATTGTTTACCATTTCTAATTTTACTGAACAATGCAAACTGTATTTTCTTTATATCTATTTTGCTTGTATAGTTTTCTGTATTATGCCCAAACAATACAAGTGAAACGAAAATAAAAGAACGAATTCTTGAATTTATTCCGTTTTCATTTTGTCATGTAAATTAGTCGAGACATTAACGCAAAACTTTTGTTTAATACTTGAAAGTGACATTAAATCACAAATTGGTCATGTTCATTGTCCGTCTTGAATCAAAAGGAATATTGTAGACCTACGATAAATTTTACACGTAAGATTTTTTGTGAAAAGGGCTGGCATTTGGCAAAACTTTTAGGAATTTTGGGCACCAATGCTCCTCAACTTCGTACTTTATATGGTCTTTAAAACTTTTTGGATTCGAGCATCACTGATTAGTCTTTTGTAGACGAAACTCGCGTCTAGCGTAAACACAAAATTTAATCCCGGTATCTATGATTTTATATGAGTTTATCTACCAAAATATGTTAACTTAAGTTTTCTGTGTTCAAACAACTGAATGGAAAAGACAGACGCATGACGTCAATGATATGCCCGAGATTATCAAAGCATAGATGTACATGAAAAAAAAGGAATCTTATATGACTTTGATTGAAGGGAAACAATTGATAGCAGTTACTACACATTTTTTATGCTTACCCCTGAAAAAAAAGCGATATTTTGAATTGTTTACGTTTAATACAATCAGAATACATAGTATTTGAACTTACATTCTGGAGTTCATTAATGTTGTCTCATTATACCTTCTGACGAAGGGAAACTGAGGCACATTAAATAACAATGCAATCATATAGTATTCTTTATTTCATAAACCTTATACATAGACATAAGAACTTTATGAAGAAAATGACTGTAAAAATTACTTTTATATAGCCTGAAATCAGAAGTTCCTCTGTTTACAAAACTTTGAATTTTTCGAAAAACTAAGGATTTTCTTATCCCAGGCATAAATTACCTTAGCCGTATTTGGTACACTGAACTTTTTGGAATTTTGATCCTCAATGCTCTTCAACTTTTTACTAGTTTGGCTATATCAATATTTTGATATGAGCGTCACTGATGAGTTTTATGTAGACGAAACGCGCGTTTGTCGTACTAAATTATAAGTCTGGTACCTTTGATAACAATTTACATCAGTTTATTAATATTTTGGTAGTCGAGTTAGTAGGGTTTTTTTGCCAAACATGTTTTATTATGATTTATTTGTTGATTTTGTTTTATTATTTGATGGTTTATTTACTTCTACAGTGTACTTCAAAAAATTAAATGTAAAATGTAGAACCTTTTTAAGTATATAATACATTGGCTATAGATTGCTTGTTCAAATGTTTTGGATTGCATAGCCCAAAATATCTCCAACCTCAATTTGTCTCAGACTTATGTTAGCTCTTAGCATAGAAAGTTTCGTCTTCTATATATCAAATGACACTAAATAGGTGCATTTCATTAATGAACACACCAGATTTGTTGACAACATTTATATATCTTTACTGAGTGTATATCATCTGCTTTGATGTGTACAAAAACTATTTTCAGCCTTTGGAACATCAACAGTTATTTTATCTACTGTTAATCAAATCACTAAGTTACTTTTAAAAACGAAGAAAAATGATATGATTTTTTTGGTTATTTAAAAACCTTATTTAAATGTTCTAATGTAATTTTGAAATACTAGTATAAGGCGGGCGCAGTACACAGTATGCAGCTTTTTGAGTTTATCATTTCTACTCACTTGCCTATAATAACTCAATGTATTTAAAAAAAGACGTATTTTGCATCAAATTGGTGTTCTGTACACACTTAATGGACAGTCTTTTTATGCCCTTGTCATAGCAGTGGGGCATTAAGTTTGACCCTTGTCCATAAATATGTCCATCCGCATGTACGTATGTATATCTTCAAAATTGATTTCCATTCTCTAACTTTAGTTTGCCTCAACAAAATGTTTTGAATCTTGTGCACAATGCTTATTACTACAAAACACAGATCAAGTCTGAATTTTGACGGCGTCACTTTTACTGTTCAATTAATTGGCAACAGTAGTATATCGATGTTCAAAACACATAGATCAACTATTTAGTTTTTTTTTCAATTTCAGTTCTTCATTGTTACAATTCAGATCAATAAGTAAATTGATAATTTATACACTTCATCTGATCCCTGGAAATTTTTCGTTTTGGAGTACTATTGGCAGTGTTTGAAGTCTGTTTGAATCATTGCATGTGAAATTTCTTAATTTATTTGATACAAAATAATTTTTAAGTGGGATTAAATCCTTCCTTCTAAAACCTGTTAGTGGCATGCATAGGTTATGTTTATGATGGTATGATACTAAACCCCTGACAGAAGGAATTGTGCTCGGTTTTCATATGAAGACAAATAAATCTTTTAATCAATTTCATTGAGGTCTGGACACTGGCATGTCAGTAACTGCTATTAGTCCCTTGTTAATTTATGTATCATAACTATCATTGTCATTTTGGTTAGTTTCTTTTTAACCTATTCCGACATTAGACTAGAGCTTCTTTTAAACTGGGTTTTACTGTGCATATTGTTCTTTTTTTTGTTTAATCTACATTGGCTTGAGGTATAGGGGGAGGGTTGAGATCTCACTTAAGGGGGCTCGCGGGTCTAAATCAAATTTTTTATTTAATATAGGATTTCGCTATATTTGTCTCTAAATGAACTTTATCTTATACCTAATAGAAAAATGAAATAAAAAAATGGGGTCACCGTTCATTTACGCTCACAATATGCCTGCGAAAGAAGCATACATTTTTGTTAATGTCCTTTTTTTCTGTTGAACGAATAGGAGAAAAAGCGGTAATATCGAAATAAAAAAAAATCTAAATTACAGAATTCGCTTAAATTTTACAATTATTTAGTTTATATACAGCTTATAAGAAAACAACAATAAAAAATATAGGTCACCGATGAGTTAAAAAAGATATTTCAATTTTAATGCCAAAAAATTGCATTTTTGCAGCAAAGGGAGATAATTTGGAGCTTTTTCAATGATATCTACATTTTTAAAGTCACCTGGGGTCAACACGTATTGGTTTTTTTAAATGATTTTTGTACCATATGATAAAGTAACAACTACTTGAGGTAATGAATAACATTTGTAATGAAAAATAAATGTTTGATTTTTTTCTGAAAATTTTATACCCGCTAGCCTCCTTAACATGTTTAACCCTGCCACCTATTTGCACCTGTCTTGAGTCAGGATCCTCTGGCCTTTGGTAGTCTTATACAATTTTAAATTTTAGTTCATTTATATATAGTATAAAGTCCATTTTCACTGAACAAGTACATCCCCTCCTAGTGGGGGATTTTCTCAATATGTTGAGGACCAGTATTGGCGACCTTTGGCTGTTTTCTGCTCGTTGGTTGGGTTGTTTTTTCTTTGGCACATTCCCCATTTCCATTCTAAATTTTATTTCATATACATCCAAGTACGAAGACATAGAATTTGCCAAAAGAAGCCAGAATCCTCATTACACCACGGAATGGAATGTGTTTACTGGAATTTTAATAAATATTTATAATGCAAAAGAAATATATCACTTTTATTAACAGTTCATATATCTTTGTAATACATGTACAACAATTCAACATAAAAAAGAAAACATTTCATACAAATAAATCTCAATATATATGTGTAAAAAGACTAATGAATGGTAATATTTTCAACGACAATGCAAGATTCATTTATGTGCTATTATAGTAAAATATTTCTATGAGAAAAACAAGAAAATGCAAGTTTTGAATTATTGCAATGTTATATAAACAATAAAATGCTCCATATACAGTTTTTTTGAATATTTGATTCACAGGGTACCCTCAAATCATCTTCAAAACTCCATAAGATAGACATTCAGCATTCTGTTGCTCCCTAATGCATACCTGCCAACTTTTCAAAATGCCAATGGGGGTTTTATGTGCAAGATGGCTCTCATTGTCCTACAAAACCTTTAAAGGGGCTTTCAAATGTCTTTTAATGTTGTTTTTTGGCATCTTCATACTTTTACTATCCTAGAGCCACGGTTAAGTACTAGTTTTATTTTAAATTGTGGACAAAATTGCTGTTTCAAAATTTCCAATTTGGAGCCTCCATGGGGAAAAATCCCCCACAAATAGTGGCAGTTGACAAGTTTATCTATACCTGTAAATTTGGACATTTAAAAAAAAAGAGCACAATAGTAGATGGTCATTATGTTTTCAAATATGTGGGTTTTTTTCCAGTATCAGTTCAAAGTTTTTGGTCAAAATAACTACTATGAAGTTGTGGTCACATCAAACTTATAAGTTAATACACATGTAAATTAAAAAAAATATATATGCTAATTCTCAATTCTAACCTTTATTTTGCATTTCATAGAACAGAAATAAATATCAAAATTCTATTAATTTTAGAATAGATTGCTGGTGATAGATCTAACGTGCTTTAAAAAATTAGATAGTTTGAATAATTGCTGAACAATAAAGTAATAGTAAAGATATGATGAGAATGTTGGCATAAATGAACACTAAATACATTTAAAATATGATGTTCAGTTCAAAAGTATAAACTTGATTTATTCATATCTATGATAACTTTAGATGAAGTTATAAAGCTAAATGGAAAACAAATCCCTTGCTTTGAAGGTTATCTGAATCCTAATTTTGTAAACTTTAATAAACTTGGCACTCACACCACATCTTCCTATATCTATTGATGATTCAAATATAATACATGTTATAAGAGGAGACAGGTTTCATTGAATAGTTTAAGAACAAATATCAATATTTTCTTTCTAAAACTGAAAAATATTTTTGTTCAAGTTCAGTCACCTATTAAATTAAAGAAATTGAGTTATCTGCCCTACTACTGTGGATTCTTTTATTTTTGTGGGTATCAATTTTTGTGGATTGAGGAAACTTGCAGGTTTGTTGATATCTATTTTCGTGGTCTTGGCAAAGTCTGCGTTCACGCCATAAAAGAGTGTAATTCATTGAACATTTAAATTTATGGTAACTCGAGAAATCCACGAAAAATTTGCATGTATCCTACAAAAATTTATGAATCTACAGTATAAATCAAATTCTTATTTGGAACATTTTTTTTTATCTTCCTAAGCAATATTACTACAAGGTAACAGATTCACCGGTACCTCTATGTTTTTTTTAAATTACCTCCTAAAGGAATATATAACATTTCAGTCAAAATCTGTAATGACCAAAAGCAGATAGCCTCTAATATCTTGCAATTTCTGAGGACAACAGTGGATCATACACATAAATTAAACTCAGGAAAATGTTAATAAAAAAATTGTCAGCAGTGCAAAATAATGGCATAATGAAATATCACAGTTCTGCTTAATAAATACAGGCATTTCAGTATAAAAGAAACATAACAAAACGTGTCATCAGGATTATGGAAATGCTACACCATAATAGTCATGTCCAGCTGAATTAAAACATTTGTATGAACACAGAAGAGCTCGAACAGGCACTAGTCCATTTAAGTTGTTCAGCTTAAGGTCCTGAAATTAAAAATGTTCTGTTTCATTATATTGTTAAGAATATCTATATCTAAAGCAACAAAAAATACAGCAATTGTCATGTAAAGCAATGGTATTCCCAAAGAATTGTTACTTACATGTTCTACTGATTCATTATTAATCCTTGGGTACCAATTTGCACACATTTTATGGTTTTAAGTGATTAACAAATCTAAATATTCAAGATTGTATATATTTTGTTTAGATTTATATGCAGTTTTTGAAAAATACGCAAATCAAATGACCAGTAAATTACAATTTGTCTATAATAGACTATTTTTATATTACCGACTTTTGACTCTGAAATTTATATTTTTTCAACATGTTACCTTTTTTTGGTAGGATATCCTTGTACTCAGTCAATTAAGAGAGACTTTGGTTTATCTTTCTTGTCAGATTACTGGGATGTCTAAAGACAGATTAGTTTAATTATATAATCCAGAGTCAAAAGTTGGTAATGTCAAAGTAGTCTATTCACTGAAATATGTTCACACTAAAAATCAATGAATCCACCTGGTATCAAGAAACATTGTATTTATGATAATTTTTTCCAACTTTCAAGGAAAAAGAAATACAGTAATAAACATATACTACTAGTGATAAAATTTTCCTTCACAGCTTAAAATATTTCTCTATCAACAGTTAAATAGGTATTTCTATTTTTGAAGCTATAATTGTAGCAAACTCAGAAATAACTTCTGACAAATATTCCCTTTGCAATGGAATAAGTGCATGCAAGTTTTGAGAAAAGAATTTAGACATATCTAAAATTATAAGAAATAACGTTGTTTTTACCAGAACTAGGTTGTATTTATAATATACATTTAGATAAATACTAGCAAGATATAAACATATTTCTCTTTACAAAATGCAGGCTTTTGATTGGACAACCAAATCTTACCCCTTGAGCATCGACAAATCTGACACATTCTAACCAAGTCAAATCTTACCCCTTGAGCATCGACAAATCTGACACATTCTAACCAAGTATTGAGGAATGATTCTCCACACACAGAACATTTACTGGCCTGGGCCAACATGTCTTTTATTTGGGGGTAATGTCGAATGGCTTTCCGTAAATAGGACCATCTGAAAAATAATAACAAAAAAATATGAAATACTTTTTATGAAATAAAACAGAAGTCATTTGATAACAAACAGAACTAAGTTAATAAACATGTGAATTAATACCAGTGTCTTGAAGTATGCACAAATTGTATATATTAAATGTTTTCAACATTTATAAAAGCTAAAAGATATAGTTTAAGCTATTATTGTTTTTACTTTTAATACAGTTTAAAACAAGGAAAAAAGATACTTACCATAAACAACAATTTGTTGCTATCTAATTAAGATTAAAAAAGAAAAATCGGGATCAACGTTCTTTACAAAAGTATTTATGTACTTGGCTCTAAAACAACATAATGAAAACGGAAGCTTAATGGACACAGTAAATATTTAACTATTGTATGGCTTCTGAGAATTAGGTCTCTGCTGAAGCAAAACTTTATGTCACAATTTTCATGACAGAAAAACTTCCTTGATGAAAGTATGATAAGATAAATTGTCAATATTTTTAGTTCTCTCTCAAATATAAATAAAATTATCTTAAAAAAGAAAAGATAAGGTTACAACATCTACTAAAGATAACTCCTATAAAAATAGTGACGACATAAATATAACATAAGTTTTTTCAATAGTTAGGAAAAATATCATACAACATCTACATTGCTTTATTTTCTTCTCGAAAAGTTACCTGGATATCGTGTTAGTTCTTAAAAAAAATAAAATTATAAGCTTTTAATGAACATGATAAATAGTTATACCAAAAAAAACCTTAATGTATATATAATTTTATATTTTATATCTTCATTAAACCAATCCTAACTGATTGTCATTATAGATAAGATCTTTAGTATAACTACTGGTTCTTAAACAAGAAGTATATGCAGATATAAAAAAATTATATCTATACTGTGGATTCAATTTTTTTTTTCAAGGGTACCAATTTTTGTAAAATTGTAAATTAGAAAATGCTTGAATTTGTGGTATAGCCAATATCTACAAACAAGGCTATAGAAAATGTTCACACAGTTGAACACTTCAATTGACTGTTGACTTATAATCATAAAGTCTACAAACATTTGTATCCAATGAATATCAATGAATTTACAGTATTTCTTTTGGTTCTTTGTGGTGAATTATTCTCCAAGTCAATCTCTCTCTATATACATGTATATAAAACTTTTATATATGAATTCTTAATTTAAGTGATGTGCATTAAAAGCTATTTATTTTTAAATTCAACATTTGAAAATCCCATTTTGTTTGTTTTAACTAAATCTGCATTTGTTCAACCGAACAGTACTAGTGTTTTTTCTGCAAATAATATTTTTTATCAGTATTTTTTTTGCTCATTCTAGTTTTTTGTCTAACTGGACATTTCTAAATGAAACTGAACAACTGACATATATATAAATGTACATTGACTTTGTTTGTTCAAGTGACAGTTATCAACTAAAACTCAAACGTATAGGGGTTTAATAATTGTAGAGACAAACCAAAATTGGTCACAGTATAAAGATGTCTTAGATCAAATGAGTTACTATATGATAATTGTTACTGGTCTGTCCTATTACCTGTCTTTGAGTTCTCTCATCACATATCTGGCTGTCATTTCCTGAAAGTACAGTAAATATTTGATAAGGTGCATATTGACTCAAAGTTGATTATATGAGTAATGAATCTTATTAAATCTAAATTTCTATTTTCAAAACAGGCCGTACTTTAACCTATAATGGTTTAATTTTTAAATTGTTATTTGGATGGAGAGTTGTCTCATTGGCACTCACACCACATCTTCCTATATCTATGATGTTAAAACCTTAATTACTTTCATATATAACCTATGAAACTAATGTATTTAAGGCGGTACAAAATTTCTACTTTGACCCTTTGACAAAAATATCAAAATTTCAAAAAACTTGAACAATTGTGTACAATTTGGAAATTAGTATGGCGTTCATTATCACTAAACTAGTATGTATTTTTTAAGGGGCCAGCTGAAGGACGCCTCCCGGTGCGGGAGTTTCTCGCTACATTGAAGACCTGTTGGTGACCTTCTGCTGTTGTTTTTTATATGGTTGGGTTGTTGTCTCTTTGACACATTCCCCATTTCCATTCTCAATTTTACATTATGGAAAAAAATGGTTGGATACATAACAGTTTGACAAACACTACTTTTAATCATTGAGAAGCTTCATATTTAAAAAAAAATAGAACGTGATTAAAGCATTCAGCTGATTTTACAGAGTTATCTCCCTGTAGTGTTATTTACCACCTTAAATGAGGAGATTACCTACCTTTAATGACAGAACTTCTTCTTCCTGTACCGAGTGAACTGGAATATGCTGTAATAATGGGTTGGCTTCACAAAATAATTCTTTTAGAGGTAACGATGCTAACTGTAAATATATATCATCTTAACTTAAACACAGAATAGACAATATATATGAGGGTTGTAATGGGGGTAGCTTCATGAAGAATGACCTTAAAAATACTTGCCAAACTATAAATTGTAAACTTTCATTCACACAATAAAACTTCAACTGATTTTGACGCATCACGTAATTTTTTCCAAAAATAAAGGTGAGGAAAACTATTTGAGACCTCTGATATAACGATAAGATATTTGAACTAATCACAGTAAAATTAAAACTAATTTGATGCAAAGTTTGAAACAGTAGTTGAAAAATGACAGTTTGACGCCTAATGGTATTTAAGGGCTTTCCTACCATTATGTAATTCAAATCTAGAGACATGATTATCTTTTAGTAATACTTAACAGTATATTCTACTATGTTATATAAATTAGAACATTTTGAAATTTTTATTTTACAGACGAGAGGTTTTGCATTTTATGACTTTTATCAATACTGTTTCTAAACTGAATTATTTTGTATGCATAGCATATTTTGGCAAGTTTCTTTTAACTATTATATATAACAGGCGCTATATAGATAAAAATTAAACAATGTAAAATATACACGAATATAAAATGTATTCAATTTTTTAAAGATTGGACATATATCAACCATTTATAAAATAAGTTGGTGATATATTCAATGAGACAGCAACTGAACAACACAACCACACCAGTTTCATTAATTCAGATGGGTAACTCCCCCCTTTATGTTTGATCAGTGAATAAAAAAAGGTCACTAGACAATCAACTATTAAATCAATTTAAAAAAGCACTGCTTTATCAAGTGTTGATATTCAGTTTCTGTACTTTGTTCCCACATAACTAGTTTTAAGTATGTATATTCTCGAACTGTTCACTTTACAGTACAATCAGAGGCGGATTTAGGGGGGGGCCTTTTGAGAAAAAAATTTGGTTGCTAAAACAGGGAATTACTGAAGCTTGATTAGATCGGGCCCCCTCTTAGGCAGCCAATAGACCCCCACTAATGAAAATTTCTGGATCCGCCACTGACAATACAATATATATGCTTCATTTAAAAACACTCCATCACATT